>NC_135562.1:2247500-2260000 GCF_964340395.1 Glandiceps talaboti
TTCATTTTTTTACGTTTTCGTCTAATTTTTTATCTTATCTTTGACGAAAATAATAATGGAAATCACGAAACCTGACACAAAACGTTGTCTGGTTCTACAAAATTCGTACCAAAATTGGCGCCAAATCTTATCGTCTGGCTCGACGAAAAAATCTAACATTTCCACATGATATCATCTGGCATGACAAGAATTGAAGTACAAATGTTTCAATTTAGTAAACTGAAAAATCAATGTTCGTCCCAATGTTAGGTTTACTCTCATGTGTTATTTTTGTATATTTTAGCTCTCCATCGGCCCAAAGTGTAGCAATGTTGGTAAGATTTATGTTGCACCAGGCGATAAAATGTAGTAATGTTGGTCAGATTTCTGTTGCACCAGACGATAAAATGTAGCAATGTTGGTAAGATTTCTGTTGCACCAGGCGATAAAATGTAGCAATGTTGGTAAGATTTTTGTTGCACCAGACGATAAAATGTAGCAATGTTGGTAAGATTTTGGGTGCACCAGACGATAACATGCAGCAATGTTGGTCAGATTTCTGTTGCACCAGACGATAACATGTAGCAATGTTGGTCAGATTTCTGTTGCACCAGACGATAACATGTAGCAATGTTGGTAAGATTTTTGTTGCACCAGACGATAACATGTAGCAATGTTGGTAAGATTTTTGGTGCACCAGACGATAAAATGTAGTAATGTTGGTAAGATTTTTGTTGCACCAGACGATAAAATGTAGTAATGTTGGTAAGATTTTTGGTGCACCAAACGATAAAATGTAGCAATGTTGGTAAGATGTGTGTCACGCCAGATGATAAAATGTAGTAATATTAGTATAGCTTTGTCCCACCCTGCAAACTTTTGTGTCAGGTTTCGCTATTTTCCTTGTATACGGCATTAAGCCTTTCTGTTCATTTAATTTCGCCTGGTAAAAATATGAGTTCTAAGCATATTTGTTCTAGCGAGGTGGATTTTTGACTGATCTGAAGTCAATTTATGGCATTTTTTTCAGGATATGAAAATTATAATAGTACTCATAGTACTTGATCAGTCTCAACCCTTGTGGGTTATTTCCATATGTGTCCATTTCGGGGGGGGGGGGCAGTGTTTGGTTGTTCGTTGGTTTGTTGTCGTTTACTCATGTATGTATCTACTCATTTGTCAGTTTATTTTGTTTGTTTGTTTACTTGTTTGTTTGTGTTTGTTTGTTTGTTTGTTTGTTCGTTTGTTTGTTTACTTGTATGTTTATTTTGTTTTGTTTATATTTGTAAACAGAACTAAATGAGCCTGAGCACCCTGTGGTTAAGCCTGTTTACAAGTTCCAACACAAACCCACTTTGTCCTGTACATAATTAACAACAACCCTGCCACATACCTATAAAGACAACACATTTTACAACTAGCTCTCCCTCTATCTCTCTATCTCTCTTTCCCTTCCCCATCCTCCCTCTTTGTCTCTGAGCACACTCTTAAATGTGTATTCTAGCCTTGCTTTAGTAACTGATTTCAATCTTTGTATTATCTATGTTAAACTCGATAGATCGAAGTTCATGTAAAATATGACCTAGAGAAAATTGGATAAATACTAACAACAACGTTACGATAATGAGTAGCAACCAAAGAAAATGTCAGGTGTGACGTGAGTAGTGACCATTATTTAGCTTCAAAGCTAGGGTCACTAACAAACCTTTTATTTTGAGTTTTGAATTTCGAAGGTATCCCCACAGGCCATGCCCTCACCAGGCCTACGCATTGAGTTTAGGGAAAGTTCAGTTGTTGTCACCTTGTAGTCGTATTGCATGTCGTAGTATAGTACAGAGTTTAATATTATTGGCTATTTCATAGTAACGTCAGTATTAAGAGTCATTATCCAATGAGATCGATGCATTTAGCGTATCAATTAATCACAGGCTTAATCTGGCCACACTTGCTAGTCCGACGTTAGACAGGCTATTACATTTTGCCTCAGTCTCACAGAAGGTAAATTACCAAGAGTCAAGTCATCATTTTCGCATTCTAAATTCAATATTTTTGTTCTTGATTGTCATTTTTCAAACCAATGCCCACCATTACCTGTGACTTTATCGAATGGCTCTACAAAAGATGTCTAATGTTGCAACATTTTATCTGGACCGACACAAAATCTTTAAAACATTGCTACGTAACGTTGCTAGGCTACATGGTGTAGAGTGTGACAAACCACTGATATTACATGTTACAATGTTAAACCAGAGGTTGAAACTTTGAAATGGTACTAAGAATTTTTTCACATCAGTGAGATGACAGCAGCTGACGTTCTCTTTCAGGTATGTATTGGTTCATTGTAATCTTTCGTCGTAAACCACAGCCTCTTTTACGGCACCGTCCAAGACGCTCCGCGGAAAACATAACAGCTCTTGTTTGCGAGAATGTTGTAATCTTTCTCGCTCATTGTATGCTGTGTATTGTTTACAGGTTATAACGCTTTGTACTCAGTACTACGACTAATGGTGGCCGATGTACTTTAATGTATTACCCATCTTTACCCATTGCGTATAATATGAGGTGTGGTGTAATGGAACGTGCGTGACTTAAATAACAAAACGGGTATAGGAAATTCACTATCGACTGAACCTGAGAGCAACAAGGTGAGTATTGGATTCTCTCATTTCTCCTCAACTGAAACTAATATAAAATATCGAATCAGAATATAACTGTCATTCTCTGTGTTGTTGTTATAGTGATGAATTCATTTGTGGTTGCATGATTATTTTTTCACCATTCATTAATTTGTCCTTAAACTGACACAAACTCAGTCACACGTGCATATGCCAAACCGTTGGTGACAGTAACGAAGATATAGTGAAATGTAACTACATATGCGGCTGCAGTAAGTCTTATTGACCTCGAAGTCTGTATACAGATTTGGCGTTGCCACGTAATTTTACCATAAACATTATTTAAAGCGCCTGTAGGTCTACCTACTTGCCAATAAACTACTGTCGTTTTCAAAATTATTGTATTTATTTTCTTATTTATAATGTTGTAGGCCCTAGTACGTAGTTTTGCTAAAAACAGGTATTATATGATCGTCTGGTAATTAACAACTGTCAGTATTCTATAACAGATAATATTTACGATTTACTACAATTTACAATGGTCCGTACATTTTATCCTACTGTTTACACACGGACATCAAGCCATAGTTCACAGTCTCATCAATGTATTATTACCGTTGTTTTAGTGTGCTTTATATACAGGAGTAAATTACTTAGCATCACGTGACCTGATTTAGAAATGAAGCGATAACTGACCGACCATCTTTCAGGGGGAAATGCATCTACTGAAAAAGAAGTAGAAAAAAACACCCATCTGTTTCCAAAAAGACGAGCACCATAGCAATGCAACATGATCATGATAATGTATATATTGATGACAGTGGCAGATGCACGATTCTAAATTCACCTCCTAGCTCTGTCATTCAGTGGAACCGTGAAGCTTCGATAAAACCCTGACTATAAATGTAAATTATAACACACATTTTCCATAGCTTTGACAGACTACAGTTTTTCTCACCTCAAACGTTAACCCAATCCGACCAGAGGTTGGGACTGTTTTTTATTTTAGCGGCATATCTTCTATTTGGGGGCCTAAATGTCCACACTTTCTCACGATGCCTTGCTGCAGTGTACAGCAAAAGATCATAAGTTAGACAGATTTGTCAATTTCCATGGTTCTCTTTTAGAGAAGCCTAGCAATGCAAGATGGGTAGAAAATTCATGTCTGTGTTTTTCCAAAGTCTATGATACAGCTAAGACTAACTATTGTCAACCTAACTATATTTATCCGCCTTTCAAATTATCTTCCTATCTTACATTGCACAACCGTTTTACATAAAGAGAACTTCATTAGGTTATACAATCTGACGTCATGATTATGAAAGAACCCTGTATTAGTATCTTTTTATAGTAATATCAGAGTACTGACAAATTGAGCTGACGTGGACCTTGAAGGAATCGATGTGAATGTTATATGTGCTACCTTGAGGTGTACAGAATGTATTTATACCGATCACCAGTGGGTATGTACGATAGATCGATGTACATCAAACCGAACGTACGTAGAAGCATTTATTACTTTTGATAGCATATACGTATATAAAGGGAGTCTGGGTGTACTTTCAGACTAGCTAGCTCTACATTGTACGTATGTGTATTATTTGGTTTCGAGTTTGTTTTCTGCATATTCCGTTTCCGTGACGGTTTTTACGATGCAAAATATGATAATTTCCAGTTATATTTATACACTTTTGATAAGCTTTAGGTACTCTATCTTTACTGTGGATTTTACCTTTACTTTTCACCAATGTTATACTCTCTTGTCACTTTCCATTGTGAATCATTAAAGTGGCCATATGGATGAGGATGGGTATTTATTTTGGATTTTTAATTTACAAAACAATTTTATCATGGCTTCCTACTTGAAAAAATCAATATGAAACAATATATGCCAACCTTTGTTTGTAGTTCAATACTTTGCAAAAAGCTAAAACATACGTACAACTTTTGTTATTGTACGTACAATAACAAAGATTTTACACAATTATTACTCTTTTGCAATTTATTGAGTTAAAAACAAAGACTTTGCATATGTTGTGTCACATTGATTTTTCAAGATAAAATTGTTTTGTAAACTAAAAATCCAAGATAAATACCCAATCCTCATCCATATGGCCACTTCAAGTGACGGATCATTGATAGTCAAAAGGTTCGCTGTGTACCCATCACATGCACTGAATGCTATCAACCCTAGGGCTCATTAGTACTTTGATGGTATTGCCCCATAGCCCCCCACGCGACCCTTGAATACGTACGTGACAACCAGTATTGGTGCTTGTACGTCTACGATACAAATACAGATACAGATAGTCAAATTTGCAGATGAAACAAAAGTAACAGGCTTACAAAGAGTGAAATAATTATCGGGTGACAAACTTGTTGATTGGTGTGCTCGTAATAAGTTGGAGCTAAACGTCAATGAGACAAAAGAGAGATGATTGTAGACTTTAGAAAGAATAAGGTTGATGATATTCCTTTAACAATTCTTGATAAGGATGTTGAAATAGTTCACACTTTCAAATTTCTGGGTACGCTCCTTTCTAATGACTTGAATTGAAGAGGGAAGGCAATGTAAATCACATTGCTAAGAAAACACAACAACGCCTTTATTTCGTCGCCTGAGAGATTTTGGTTATAACAACGTAATTTCTACTGGGCTGTCATTGAGAGTGTCCTTACATTTACCACTACAGTCTGGTATGGTAAAACCACCCAAACTATTTAAACTATTTAAACTTAATAGAATAGTTAGGACAGCATCTAAGATCATTGGCGATGAACTCCATTCCTCAGAGGTTTTTTTCAGCCCGCACTGCCAGGAAGTCAAAGTCTATCATCAGTGGCATTTATCACCCTGCTCACCTGTTGTTTGGTTGTTTGATATGTTAACATTCGGTACACGTTATAGATCTTTTAAAATCAAACTAATCGTTTCAAAAACAGTTTTTATCCAACAGCTGTTCATAGTTTTAATGACTCATAATGTTGTTGTATTATCCTGTTTTTACTGAATGTATTCTTTGTTTCACTAAATCTTTATTTTGTTGTTTGTAATATTATTTTAACCCGAGTTTTTCGCAGAACCACTACAAATTCATCGTACAAATGCATATGACAATAAAGTATATGTTACTAAAATTATTATTATTATACAATATTATTTAATTATTTTATTATTGAGGTAAAATGCGCCTCGTGGACGAATTTCACCGGAATTCAAAATTCTTAAATTGCTGTATGAAAGCTTGTTCCGAGTCCTTTTGAAACAATAAGAGAAATTTAGTTGTCGACCATCTTGTTTTCAAAGAAATCGTCAATCTTGTATTTTCCAATAGAGTTAACATAGTATTTGGCGGCCATGTTGGATTCTGCGGCCATATTGGATTATAGAAAAAATAAATTTTGATAACATTTTGATCTTTATTTCAAAGAATTGTTCAGTGACCCCTGATTTTCCTCTTCTTTATTTTACCTGAGAATGGGGTTTATTTTTCTTGTAACAGTAAAACTTCAAACAGATTTTTTCCGAGGCGCATTTCACAGTCGAAAAAAACTATTCGTGTGTTTCCGATAACATGGCCTCGGAAAATAAGATAGGTAGGTTGGAATTTTATTTTATTTATATTATATTCTTTTCTTTTCGTTTATCTTTTTAATTGTTTTCATTTTTGCTTCGACCCCAAAACAAACGAGATATATGTCGGTCATAATTCCCCTTCTGTCATAATATGATGAAATATGTACAGAGTCATAAAAGGGGAAATAAAACAGACGTACATGAAAATCAAAAAGACAAAGAATTTCTTATCTTTTTATTTTAAATATTTAGATAATGTTTAGTGTCTGCGGCTTAAACCAGGATAGGTAGGGTTATCGGAAACACATAATTTTATTTTGCATATGATGGCTTCGTTAATTCAGCCAATACAACCAATTAACAATTCTACATGTATTCATTAATTAAAGTGGCCATAGTGTGGATGAGGATTGGATATTTATTTTATTCATAAAACAATTTTATCATGACTTCCTACTTTAAAAAATCAATGTGAAACAATATATTCTAAGTCCTCGTTTGTAACTCAACAAATTGGAAAAGTTTGATAAAATATGCATAAAATCTATGTTATTGTACGTACAATAACAATGTTTTACACGTTTGTTTTAGCTTTTTGCAGCGTATTGCTATACAAACACAGACTTTGCCAAATTGAATGTTGTTTCACATTGATTTGAACACGTAGTAAGCCATGATACAATTGTTTTATATGAATTAAAATCCAAAATAAATACCCCATCCTCATCGATATGGCCACTTTAAAATAATAACTACCATTATATTGATTAATTTTAATTATTAATAATGCACCAGCGTCAAATAATTTCAATGATAGTAAACAACCTTTGTTTATGATTATAACGCGTATTAATGCACGTTGTTTTTTGTGTGGCAATTATGAGAATAATCTTAATGCAAGAATTGCGTAATAGTACAATACAATTTGTTATGCAACTAACATTAAGATTGATACCACTATAATGACATTACTATACGTTTACATGATCATTACCGTCTCTTATGGATGAATGGATTTACGTCACAAGTACTGTGGCCGAACAGTACGACCTTCACCAACCATGTTTTCTTCTCTTCAAAAAATGTTTGCCTCCACACCATTTTCACTGTTCAACGCAAGGATTATTGCTCCATGCATCATTATTTCATGTACGTTCATTCTACAGAATCGCTTTCCATTAAATTTTCTACTCAGACTCATTTCGTCATACAATTATATTCACTATATCCTTTCCTGACCTGTTCTATACTGTACTGTACTGTACTGTACTGTACTGTACTGTACTGTACTGTACTGTACTGTACTGTACTGTTCTGTACTGTACTGTACTGTACTGTACTGTACTGTACTGTACTGTACTGTACTGTACTGTACTGTACTGTATTGTATTGTACTGTACTGTACTGTACTGTACTGCACTGCACTGTCCTGACCTGTACTTCACTGCACTGCACTGCATTGTTCTGTACTGTACTGTACTGTATTGTACTGTACTGTACTGTACTGTACTGTACTGTACTGTACTGTACTGTTCTGTACTGTACTGTATTGTATTGTACTGTACTGTACTGTACTGTACTGCACTGCACTGTCCTGACCTGTACTTCACTGCACTGCACTGCATTGTACTGCACTGTTCTGTACTGTACTGTACTGTACTGTACTGTACTGTACTGTACTGTACTGTACCCGTAAATTCCCATTCAAGTCATTAAAAAAATGCGTTTAGTATTTGTTCTATAAAGTCCCTCAGAATTAAAGAGGTCAACATGCATGTCTTTCCATTATTTCCTGATGAACATTTTATTTCAAACGCAATAAAGACAACACAAGACTAAATGTACCAACAAAAGTGACGTCCTCTCGCGCAATGTATCTTGGCACCGGAAATCGACTTTCGTGTGAGCCATAATTGAATCGTGGCGAAATGATTACGTCACGTGGAGCAGTGAATATTGTATGAAGAAAAACCTCATGGAGAGCGTTTGTGTAGTTGTCGGCTTCCGTATTGTGTTTAGCTATCGGATCGATTGAAGATCCGTTTCTGTGATTCGCTCACTATAACATTGTATTCAATTAATTCGTATTTTATATTTACTGGTTTATTTTTAGGTTTGAGTGGACTTCCGTTCTCCTTACAGTTCCATTAGAGCAACAGTATCTGAAATATGAAATTCCAGTTTCGTCTCGTCTTCGTCTGTATTCTTTCATCGTTCATCATTATTTTGTACTTATCCGCCGCCATCCAAGAAGACGTAAGTTACGAGTATCACCTTGCAGACCATCCGAACGCCGGGAGAAATGTTCGGGCCCAGGAGATGCCTAAACGACGACTGCCGAACCTGTCTGACGTCCCAGTTGGCATCGTTACCAACATTATCAGCGCCGAACCGAGCTTGAAGAATGATGCAATATTACAGAGCCCTGAAGCTACATCGATTCGTGTCCTCATTCACGCACGTATGCGGACAGGATCTAGCATAACTGGAACTTTGTTGAATAACCACCCGGATTTCTATTACGTGTACGAGCCTGGACATATGCTTGTAGAAGATAAACGGTTAGATCTCTATGGCGACAGTTTTCAAAACCTTGAAAGTATTAGACCAGATTTAGTCAATTTTTTACAGGGTATATACACGTGTAATTTCACCGCGACAGAATTTTATACCAAGAGTTTACAAAGACATCAATTTATGAGACAGAACAGTCGAGCTCTAGCTAGAGAAACACTTCCGATTCGCGAAAAAGACCTGTCACGGATATGTTCCCAGAGAAGACATATTGTAGTGAAAACAGTCCGTCTTAACAATTTGATTTTAGCTAGCTCTGTTTTGGAGGAAAACCAGGTGAAAGTTATCCATGTTGTGAGAGACCCAAGAGGGATGATGTTGTCTCGGAGGAATATGCAACGTCTTCCTAGAACATATAACCATCAGAAAGGATCTGCTGTTTTTGACAAAAAGCTTGAGAGAGTCATAAAGGATTACTGTCAGTGGGTAAACGAAAATTATAAATCAGCTACAGAGGGACCCGAGTGGATTAGGAACCAATACTTCCTTTTAAGGTATGAGGATTTGATTGACAGGCCGATGACCTTTGTGCCTAGGATGTTTGATTTCATTGGTTTACCAGTCGACAACACAACTGTTGAGAGACTGCAATCAACGGACTGGTGGAGTGGACACGGTGAGGCATGGAGGACAGGTTTGACTGTAAGAGAAGTTCTAAGAGTACAGGAATTATGCCCAGATGTATTCTATAAATTTGGATATGTGAAAATATCAGATAACCAAGAACTTGAAAATATGAACAGCAGTCTCGTTGTGCCTTTACAAAATACAAATTTAATTCCAAAATTCATTTGATAAGTTACAAATAATGTAGTATTCGTAAATAAGGGGTGAACAATTGATGTTAGAAAACAACAGAAAAATGACATATTATGCGAGTTGCTGTCTATGAGATATTGACCGGGGACCTATTTTCCACGTATAACCTTTCGGAATCCTACGTTTGTTATTAACCTATAACCGCCATTCTCGTCGCAGATCTCGCGAGAAAACAACTGTCAGCTTTTTGGCGTAAACCTTTACGTAAAATACCTGTAGTGATAATGCTTTAATCTACGCAGAAAGTCAATCAGAGGGCAAATTTCCATAATTCTAGAAATATTATACGAGTAAAATAGATGTCCCAGAGAACAACAAGCATATTTTTTTTCTCGGTATTAATTCACACAATGCCAATTAATCCAAAGTGAGATTTCAAAGAGTATATTTACTAAACAAAGCACGATTCTATAATAGTAGAGTATATATGAAATAGTCAAGGGGACAGTTACTTGAATATTTATAGCTTTTGATAACAGTATTGCCAAAGAACGCCCCTGTGAACTCAAACAGGGATAAACTATTATTCGATTAAGTATTTCTTTTCTATGGGATTATAGTGATTTAATGCTGTATTCATTAGAGACCGCAATTTGATTAAAGGCCAATTTATTTTCTTCTCACTTTCCCTAAAGTAGTTTCCTGATAACACGCTTTCATTTTTTTCCCTTCGCGTAGTATCTCTCTAATTCCTGATTGTCGTGTTTTCGCACGTACAAATCAGTCAAACTGACCTGTATTTGAAATTAATTTGAGTTCAATTCTCGTGACCTGTTCAATGCCGTACACAAGTGAACATAAAATAGAAAGGCATTTTTAACGATTTTTTGTCACGTTTCGGACACAGTTTTGATATTTTTTCATAAATATAATATTAATTTTCACTTCGACCCCGGTCTAAATATAAATCAAACAGTGCTAAAATATTATATGCAAGCAACGATTTCTTCTCGGTCATTTTGGCGGTCAATATTCGGTACATGCAGCCATACTTTTTAGGAATATGCAAATACTGGATGATTTTATTCGATAATTGTACAGAGCGTCGAGTTTCTGTTTGAATTTACTATAAATTTGTTAGTATTACATTAATGGGTATTTTTAAAATACATTTATGGTAAAATATTACACGTTTTTTTTTTGCATTTATATATTATTTTATAATTAGTATTGCATTTATTGACGATGCGCTATATGTCACCTGGCAGTTCATGTAGCTGTTCTATATTTCTTAAAGATAAGTTTCAACAGGGTATTATATGGCTTACTGTACTCGTGTCTTTCATCATAATTACTATTTTATCTACATAGAGACTGATTTGTAGCTGTGTTTCATACGCTGTATATCTTAACAATCGCTACAGAAAACAGACCTCTCTGCTTCGTAGTCAAATCTAAAACACTTTGGATAAAATTCATTCTTGAAAGCAGAGCAGATTTAGCTGGAAAAATGTATGCTTGTCTTGTACAGTGCCGTAAATGGGCATGTGGTTTTACGACAATGTTTGTCTTTTACGTCATTTGACATTGCGTGATTGGAGGCGATGATGAAGGGTATGAGATACGATGTGTGGAATGACATAGTCAGCCTCTGTGAGTAGAAAACTGCAGCTGGTAGGAGAGAGATTACAGGAGTGAATGTGCTTACATAGGCGGCAATGGATTGCATGCTCACTTAGGAGCTGATGAAGTATAATGGTCGATGTGCTGTGACAAGTCTGTGTCAGGGGTGATAATTGCACACTGAGTGCTATGACCATAATGGCATTGGTTGATGTCGTGGCAAAGCGTGTTAAATATGCATACCATTAGTATTATTGAGAGAGAGAGAGAGAGAGAGAGAGAGAGAGAGAGAGAGAGAGAGAGAGAGAGAGAGAGAGAGAGAGAGAGAGAGAGAGAGAGAGAGAGAGAGAGAGAGAGAGAGAGAGAGAGAACTATATTTATAGAGTTTCTGAAGTCAAAGTCCTCCTCCAGGAAAGCCAAAATATACCATGGTCTATAATTAACTGTAAGTTGGAGCCGATTTTAAATTTTAAATAGCCAGTTCATAGTTCAAATTAAATGAATTGCAACTCATTGGACTATTGGAAAATTATAGCTTCGATGTGTTCAAGTCATTTAGCCTGGGATCAGTAATTTTACGATTACTTGCAACCCCATTGTATAGGAGTGAAAATTTAGATTAACATTGTGCTTTTTATTCTATTGTTAAGTGGTCGAACTTCATCCTGAATTCACAAATTTGTAACACCTATTGTTTTATTTATATATTAATTTTACATGTGACTGAAGGTGGTTACAGGTTGTGTCGTCACTTCCTGCTGCGGTATTTTAATGTTCCTATGTCTGCCGTACGTTTACTAGCGAATAAACATATTACACAAATGTGCAGAAATGAAAGGATTTCGCTACGAATTTTAAACATGACCATAAAATTGCCAAAGTGTTTGTGTACTTTAATGTTCTCATTCAAGCTTATATACATACAATGCATTTAATAAGTCTTATAGAACAGATCTGGCACTGGGGAAAGTACTGCACTAATATAATGCCTAGCGGCGAACATTGGCTACTTTGTTACCAAATAAAAGAATATTTTTGAGAATCGAAAGAAAGTCTTTAATATTTGATTGGATTTCACTGCGAATGTGTGATGAATGATGTTATAACATGAGTGAGTTAAACTGCACTGTACTGTGCACACACCACATCGAAATAATGTAACTTATTGTCTAGCTATGATGACACATTTACTTCTCGTGCTGTTATGCAGTAACTCTTTCCCGAGGCCGAAAGCAGAGGAAAATATGACGTTTACTATAATGCGCGAAAAAGACCAGGCAAACACATTTTCAGGCACGCATTCTCTCTAGAATCAAAGGAAATTAAACTCCGATCCTGTGCTACTGTAATAGTTGCCTAGGGAAAACAGAAAA
>NC_135562.1:2265000-2272500 GCF_964340395.1 Glandiceps talaboti
ATTACGTCATTGGATTATTTAATTAAGTTATACCCTGATACAAGGTTTGAGTTCAGTTACTTGCAAGTGATGGTTAAATATACTGCGAGTATCTGTGAATTATACAGCAAAAATTACGCCCGAAATCGTATGATTTTAAACTCGACTTGTTCTCCTTTAAAACACCTGGAGTCCATATGACATGAGTATTTCCTAATTTTAACTTGATTTTACATTAGAAAAAAAGAACAAACAATATGGAACTTGTAATCCAGACTGAGCAAGCTCAGACGCAAAGGACTATGGGATTATCTGTTGTTATCGTAATATCTAATCTGGAGCTACCGATAAAATAGACCTCCCACAATTGTCAGGGTAACTATGAATTGATTATTTATGGTTGCAAACAATGTATCAACATTGTTTACAATACTAATTGATTAGTATATATTATCACATTTCCCATGATGCAACATTCAACATAGCGGGTTTGCAAGTTCCCTATTCCATGTGTAGTTGTTCAATAACAAATGATATTGCATTTATTCATTAGTGGTTGACCTTGTAGAAATAAGATACTTATTTATATCATGTCAGAAATTGAAAGCTAGAAATGGTTATTCATTCACTCTCAAGGACCATCGTAAGTTTTCTAAGAATCATAAATACATCACTGAATTACCCCCATGACGTACGTCAGGAAGGTTGAATTGTCAAGGCTTACGATGTGGTCTTGCTGCTAATTGTTGTGTTTCTGTAGCCTCGGTTACGGTCGGGTGGTCGTGGCTATTTCCGGCTTTGTTTGCTTCGATCAGTACTATCACATCCAAGACATTTGGACCTAATAGAAAATTTAAAGTGTATTTATTCGAGTTGGACTTCAGCCATGCATTTGTCGAACCAATAACATTTAAAATTCAGTCTTGCATTTGTCGAACAAGATAAATAAATATTGATTTGAGCGACTTTGTTGGAGAAAGATGGAAAGGGGAATTAAGAGAAATGAGAGTCTGCTACATATTAATCAACATGTTTTCTACTAGTACACTAAGACTTCGGATTTATCTGGACGGAACATTTCCTTACGTAGCTCACTAAGTGTCAATACTTCACAATTATTTCCCTATGCTGTCCTTCGCCAGGTTTACAGATGATAAAGATAGATGGTTTTATTCTTAGGACTGTCATAACTTACGTCACATAGTGATTATATATGGATATTATATTAGTGAAGATGGGTATTGCTTGATCATCGCAAACAGATACAAAGATACAAGATAACTATCTCACGTAAGAGAAATTTCGGTGACGTGGTTCCATACATTATTTAAACACACGATATTGAAATATAGATCAAGACACAAAATAAAAATATACACACGGTTTATGTCTTAAGAATGAAATACGAACATTAAAAGACTTCCAAATACACAATTAAATACACTATAAATTACAAAATTTACCATTAAAATCTTCTAAATATTACACTGCTTTGACCTTAATATACTGATTATGTTATGAAATTATAATTCACCAATCTCCTGAGAGCGAAAGGTGCTCATAATTGTTACAACTGGCATGGATCAATGGCGGCAGCGGCCTTTATATTTCCTCAACTCCCTGGGGAACATACAATCCATTGCAGCCTCTATAAGCGCATTCCTCTTAAAACATATATCCTATCAGGTCCCCAATTATACAGTTGGATTAACTGAGGTACAATCATGGTTCAAATCTTACCCACGGATTGCGGCCGTTCAGAAACAATTGGAGCGATGGAGCCGGGCTCGAATCTGCAAATTCCAATCCGGCTACTATAACCATTATTTCGCCCATCATGATTCACAGTATTTGAGTAAAACGACTTTTAATCTCAAGTTACGTCACTCAACAAATAGCAACTCAGTGTTAGGGGAGGTTTTCAGGCTAGAGCGAAATTGAGTCCTAATTTTAATGTTGTATAGGGCTAATCTATTATGTATTACTGAGTACACAGAGAGCCGACTTAATTTGATAAATTAATCAATACAGCGTTATTAGTTCCATGTTATTAGTTTAATTGCATAAAGCAATTACATTAATTAAGCTTATCAAAGTAATTATTGATTTTCTGAACATGGGCAGTTTATTGTGTTCGTCGCGGTAATAAAACCAAGCAAATAAAATTGTCGACATGTGTTTTCAATACTCGACTCTATCGATCGAATTCTCCATGTCGACTCTAATCTCAGACTGTTTTCTGTACTTAGAGAAAACTCAGAATATTTAACACAACACAAAACAACGCAACACAACACAACACAACACAACACAACACAACACAACACAACACAACACAACACAACACAACACAACGCAACGCAACACACCACACCACACCACACCACACCACACCACACCACTCCACTGTACACCACACCACAACGCAAGGCAAGGCAAGGCAAGGCAAGACAAGACGAGACAAGACTTATAGTGATGATATGGAACCTTCCTCATAAATAATACTAAATTCGACCCTTCTTATTTTTGAAAGATGTAATTGGAACCAAACAATATGAATTTCACTTTGCTTAACTGTCATTATGAGACGAAACACAGCGATAGCATGAAATGCGTGGTCGTGTGGTGAACAAGACGGTCGATCAGCCGAGAATCAGAATATAAACTAAAACTGTAAACTCTGTCCATGTTTACTTATTTTGTTTATCTGCTTTATAGATCAATAGTTGCACCCATAATTCGCAATTTATGACTCATCTGATTAAATAGAAGTTATTTACAACATTTCAGGTTTTCTTTGATTTTACTCGATCGAGTCTCGTCAACCATGCATAATCACATAATGATCATAATTAGTTGTTGTCTAGAGATATGATAAACCATGGTATGTATCTACAATCTCAATAAGCCACATTTGATGAAAAAAACCTGCGTAATCACGTATTCGCACCCTATATTAGCATAATTGTCTAGAAAAGAGACTGAAATTTTTTGGTCCAATGCATGACCATGGCCAAATTATATCCCACTTTGCCAAATCTGGGGCACCCCCTTGCGACCTTTACGTTCGAAAAGACCGGAAATTCGGTAAATGGAACATGCATGGCAGACGTCATATCCTGCATTTTACTAGAGAACGAAGCATTATATGTACAAATATAAGTAATAATAAAAATAAGGTTTGATTTTTTTTAAACGACAATTTCTAATTGTTTTCTGTACAAGGTTTAAGCTTACATGCCTACTGTAACAGAGATATATAGTAACTAATAAATTCAAAAAGACAATATTGTCCTGAGACTAATCTAGCATAACTTATCCAATACAAGGTTTACCAATTACGGAATAGTTCAGGAATCGTTGCTAATCTCAGTAATTATGGCATGCTTTTTCTTTGTAACTTGTAGACGAGTATAAACTAATATATTGAATTGTTTGAATGACAACTTGTGAGAATTTAACATTTGAGTTTGGTCGTCTCCTAGTCTAGTCCCTTTATTGGTACAAGATTAAACCATGTATAGTCAATCATTTTGATTTCTGTACTGTACACGGTTAGTCCTTTGACGTGCCCTTTTAGGTCTATCTCACGGTTTAAAATGAAAGCGATTAAACTGGAGAATACTATAGCGTTTTACTGTCTAGTCATAAATACTGTAAAGTGAAATTAATGATGCACAACAAATGTCACGGACACAGTGAAACACTCATGTTAGAATTACATTTTAAAGTACATTTATTTGTCCTTCTCGATCGTTGGTGGCGTTCTTATAATCTACCGCGACACGTTGGCCACAGGCACTTGTTTCCCGAGACATGTATCAGAATATGTTTCTATATATCAGAATACAATAAAATGTCGATACTATTGACGTGTTTAGCAAATTGTATATGAAAGGAGTAAAATAACACGTGTTTCTGTGATCGCGCAAGTCCACTCATCTCGAGATATACGGAGCGAAAATTCAAAAAAAAATGTCAGTTTAAGATAGCAGATCGAAATAATGTTGTAGCGTTTAGTTCTACCACACATATAAACGTCTACGTGTAGGATAAAATGTAAATTGCCTGAGGTAAATTGTTGAGTCTTTGACAGTGATAGTCTGGAATCCAGCCATGTATGTTGTTTATTAGTAACCCAGTTTACTCTTTGCCTTTACAGTTTTAGAGTTACTGATATAATGGCACATGTTCTCTTTTCTCACCAAGTACAACAATGTTCGACCAACTGTACCTCTTAGCCTGTTTCAAGCTGTGCTGAAACTACCTACAACAATGTTCCCCCAACTGTATCTCTTAGTCTGTCTCAAGCTGTGATAAATCTACCTACCAGCAGCAAGTTTCTCTATTGATCACAGTGTAATCTTTCACTCCCTGACTGTTGATAAGACCAAGGCTGGTTAGTCACTACGTTGATAATATATTCAACTTTCATGCACAGGTTACAGAGGTAAAATAAATCTAATTTACATACTTTTCGTCAAATACTACTGTTCTGTGCAGATTATTTTAAAGCAAGTTTCATTCTGATGACTGTCAAATAGCAAGAAGCAAGATATAACAAAACAAAAGTAGTTTTAATGTTTTCATTGAGGGCGCTTCATTTATGACCAGTTTTCACATGAATCCATGCTTGCATGTATAACCGCGAACCGGTGTACGGTAGAGATTGTAGGCGAGAAACTTGCTAGACATAATTTAAAACGTTTTAGGAGTTGATATGACATTTCATGAACAAAGTACCATTCTTTTGACAGTTTTGAAATACTAGGTGGGGTCAGGTAACCGGAACCAAACAATTTTATTTTGGGCCTACTGTTTGTAGATTTACATGTCTATAGTAAAAAAAAAGACAAAGTTCCATTTATTTTTATCAACATGGATAATGAAGATATTTTGATATTTTGAAAGTACTAGTACTTTCCAAAACCATAAAATTACTATACAGACTATGTCCCTTTAAAAGTGGCAATATGGATGAGGATTGGTTATTTATTTTGGATTTTTAATTTATATAAAACAATTTTATCATAGCATCCTACTTGAAAAATCAATGTGACACAACATAGATTAAGTCTGTGTTTGTAACTCAATGCATTGAAAAACTTAAAAACTTAAAGTGTGTAAAAAAGTTTGTTATTGTATGTACGATAACAAAGATTTGATACACCTGTCAGTCTTTTGCCATTTATTGAGTTACAAACAAGGACTTATCACATATGTTGTCGCATGTTGAGTCATGATAAAATTGTTTTATAAATTAAAAATCCCAAAATATGGTCACTTTAACGTCGAAACCTAAATCAAAAAAGTAAAAACAAAATCAAAGATTAAAAGATCACTCACAAGTTCCATGCTCAATTACACTGTCAAAGTTATTTTATTACAAATTTTCAATTAATTGCATGCTAAGTATTGATTGATGCTCATTAAATTTGCCACATAAATTACACAATATAGGAAAGAAAGTAATAGTAAAGAAGTAACAAACAAACAATATCATGTTGTTTTTATCTCTTCTCTTATAATAAGAGTTATAAAGAAAATCCAAAGGTAATAATATGCATCTCAAATTATCAAAGGCAAGATAATTAGCATGAGAAAACCTTAGAACAATTTATCTATTTATCAAAATATTCACTCTAAATAGTAAACACTATTATGTACTAGAGATTACTTGTACTGGTGTGCAGGCATACTCATGGTATTTTCACAGCAGGGCAATGTCAAAAACATTATTGCATACCTGTATGCAAATGCTATGCAAATGCTATGCAAATGACGACACAATTGTTCCTTGTATACAGTTTTAAGCATGTGACTGACTGCACAGTATCATTTCTATGCAAATTTACCTTTTCCTATAGACAAATGTAATACAATAGAACCCTGCCACGTGAGTACCAATGTGGGTACTCAGAGGTATTTGCACTCGTGTTTGTAGTGTTTTCTGCTGCACTTTCACTCATTACGTTCATGTAAGTACGACCACACATAACACTGCAAACACTCATGTAAATATGCCAAGTACTCCACACTTGCATTCATGTGTCATGGGGTTCTGTCATAATACACAAATCTACTATGAAAAGATTGAAAACATAAATGTAATTGTACCATGCACAAACCAAGTTGAATAAAAAACATGGAATATATTCTCTGGTCAGTCTACGTCACGACAATATGCGTCTCTGTTCCGACAATGCATGTCTATATCACTGGTTTCTGCTGTGTTCGAAATATGAGTCAAAACATTCAAAATTGCCATTACTTTCCCCAATTTTTCTTTGATATTACTGGTGCTGGTATAATTATGCTATTCCCCAATATTTTTTTCATTCAGCTCATGACCTAAGGATAAAGTTGTCACTACTTGTCTAGCAACTTGCTGTTGTGACAAGGCCCCTTAGGTCACTCATAATTTCCTGGGCTGAACGAAGAAAAATACTGTGGAATAATATCTAAGTATTTCAAATGATGTCACTGTAAATACAAATGATAATACTTTGTTAAAGATTATTAGTAAATTCATGTAAAATTATGTAAAATATATACAGAAATATTTCATTACTTAATAATATTAATTATATCAAAAACTGTGTAATATTTTGGTAATAAGCTTTAATGAAATGATACATTTTATTTCACTGTGAACACAAATCAACATCACTGTCGGATGAAACAATAAAGATTCAAACACAAAACTGTTTACATTTGTGCTCACAATGAAATAAAATGTAACATTTCATGTGCGGACACACTATCAGTGCCTGTAGTTTGTAGCAAAAACGTTGTGAGATGTAAAAAAAAAACATTGTGTCATCTAATTGAAACTCTATGGGCACTCTGGTTTGGTAGTAACATTGTGTCATCTAATTGAAACTCTATGGTCACTCTGGTTTGGTAGTAACATTGTGTCATCTAATTGAAACTCTATGGTCACTCTGGTTTGGTAGTAATTGCAAAAAAACTTTCACCAAGTTCACATTTTTCATAATCTTCAAAACTTATGTCACATGTAGATGACAAATAGTTGATATTTTAATGTAAATCAAAGTCTGTGACATCATTAAATTGATAAAGATGAAATAATATTTTTTTTTAATCCGGTTTCAAGTTGAAACCTTTGTACTCAATAACAATATTACAAAGAATGTGTTCTGGATTAATGTCTATAATTCCATGTAATACATGGCTATAGTCTAAGGTACAATCATTTTCTCTACTCAAGTCGTAGAAAAAACATTCCAACAAATAGAACTTTTAAATTCAATATTTGTTGTTGCTGTTGTTGCTGTTGTTGTTGTTGTTGTTGTTGTAAATATACAAATATTACACATTATTTTAATGTGTAACTTTTATAAACTAAAATATGAATGAATCTAGAATGTTCATACATGTAATGTGTTATGGTAGTAAAAAGTCTCATTTGGAACAGTCAAGTTCACTTTCTATGCTTTGTGTGTACACTAGTATTTTAAGGGTAAACTTTCTTGACATTTTCCCATTTTGGCAACTAAT
>NC_135562.1:2277500-2297500 GCF_964340395.1 Glandiceps talaboti
CTACCCCCTCTCTGAGGTGTATCATCTCTACCCCCTCTCTGAGGGGTATTATCTCTAGTAGTACTGGCATCAAACATATCCCCATTCTCTTTTGGTGGACTAACTTTGAAAGACACAGACTTCCTTCTTTTAACATGAGACACATTTCTAAGTACGACATTAATAGGTTTGTCCCCTCTACAGGATACTGGTGTTGAGATTACTGAATCATCTGTCAGTCCACCACTATCATTACTAGTATTTGCCCTTGACAAAACCATAGATCTTCTAGACTTTCTCCTGACAGGAGTTGTTTCATGGATACTAGTTTCAGTCATCTTACTTCCACTCTCAACACTATCAGAGGTCAGATTTTGTGACACTCTCCTGCCAACAGACTTTCTCCTTTTAACCGGAGTTGTTGCAATGATGTTTGTTTCTGTTGTATCACTCATCAAACTAGCACTCTCCTCTACACTAACAGTAGTTAGGTTCTGTGATGTTCTCCTGCCAATACACTTTCTCTCACTATCCATCTTCTGCCCAAATCTTGGTTGATTTAATCCACCATAGGAAACTGACGGCGATGAAATCTCTTCAAAGTTCGCATCACGACTTCCTCTTTTTGATGACAGTGACTTCCTCCTGGAACATTTCCCAGCTACTACACCTTCTACCTGACTTGGATTATTTAATAATTTATTTGTTACACATGCCTTCATACATCCATTATTTACGGGTTTTCTCTTATGTGAACTGATATCACAAACATCACCACTTACATTCTTAATCTGCATAAACTCCTCCCTCATATTGTGTTTTGCATTTCGATTGGTTAGAGTTTCCTGATTGATAGTCAATCTAGACACACCTGCAACTATGCCAGGAGTAACAACCATTTCTTTCTGATCCCTCACATCTGAAGGATGACTTTCACGAGCATCTTCTTTTCCACATTTCATTGAGTTTCCATTGCTGTTATTTGTATTGTTCCCTCCAGTATAACTTTCACTGTTTTCTTTACCTTCAGCTGTTTTATGTTCTTCAAATACTAAAGGCATGGGTTTATCACTCAGGTTAGACTTGAGAGATTTTCTGCCAAGTTTTGATTTCTTCACTCGGTCTGCTTTTTGCAAGGAGTTGACTTTCTTAGACAGTGTCTCATACAGGAGTTCAGGAAGACTTTCCTCGTCAGAACTATCAGACGAGGTGAATGCTGCAAAGAAGAGTAATTTCATTTTGAATATTTGCTTACAATTTGAACTGTCCGAAAAGTTGAATGCTGCAAAGAAGAGTAATTTCATTTTGAATATTTGGTTACAATCTGAACTGTCAATTGAAACAAACTTTATTAAGTTGAGAAAGAGTTACTACCAGAAAGCTGCAAAGAAGAGCATTCAGAATATCTTATTAAGATTTGAATTAAACATTTCAAGTTTTCCAACAGACAATACATGATGGGAAGGAATGTAATTTGTAAACAAGTCTCACCATAATACTTAGATCAGAATATCAATGTTCATGTCAAAAATTTTATTTCTGAAGGAACAGAAACTTGCGTTATTTGTATATTGATAACAGAAAACAGAGTAATCTTGGCAAAACAAGCACACAACTATTTGCGTATGATAGCGCCCTCTCTAAATATTGCTCATGTCAGTTTTTTTGTTTGAGGGCGCTGTTCCTACCAAAATTATAATACCAACCTCACTACATATATGATAGTTACTGATACACTTTATCCATAGCCTACACACTCTAGGCTTGTAGTAGATGATTTGAACTAAGACCTATCTCAACTCACTTCTACTAGACTCCTATGAATTCAATTTTTTACTTTTAAGAATGCATTGGCCAGAAAGAAGTCGCAAATTCTTACTGGGTATCAAAGCTACCCACTGTGGTAGATGGCCAGAAAACAGGACAGGGTGCAAATTCTTAAATTCTGGAACGGCTATTGTTTACATTTGCTTAGTATAGATACACAAAAAGAGGAAAAGGTTAGAGTATAGTATGTTGTGTGTCTTGATTAAAATGATAGTACTCAGCCTAGAGTAGACTACAGGTTACATTTACTACTTCTAGGGGTGAACAAATCATTTTGTGAACTGGTGGTCCCCGGACCAGTGCCTTAAAAAATCCAGTGGTCCTCGCTGATAGAATTAGTGGTCCAAGGTCCCGCTAATGTGAATCATTAAATCTTGCCTATGAATCTGTACATCAGATGACTTTTTAACATAGTTATTAACAGTAAGGTACTGGTCCAAGGTAAAATTTGTGTGGTACGCCCAAAAAAATCACTAGTCCCGGACCCAGGACCAGTGGATTTGTTCACCCCTGACCTCTATCATAATGTGTTCAATCTCATTTGCTTCTACTAGTTATCATTTATCATTTTACACATACATTGTCATTAGGGTGATGTCACTTTTCAAAGACATACAAACACCAGTACAGTATAACTGGTGATGTAACTTACAGAACATTCTCTTTGGTCCAATAAATGACGTTCCACTGCTGACTGGAGACTCACCAACCACAGGTTTTTCAGGACTTGTATCTGATGATAAAAATATTCATACAGTTACCATAAGGCCCAAAAATAAATGTGTGGTTTTGATTACACTCAATTTAGAATAGGTGGGGTAGGTAGATTTAAAAAAAAAAAATGTCATGTGTGAGTGTCTAGTTCAGGTAGTTATGTTTTCCATTGTTTTCCATATGGTCCCTGTGGTATTGGTTTCTGCTCATCAGATGTACAACCATTACAGATTGGAAGAACAGTTTTATATTGTCTTTAAGTTGTCAGTTTCCGCATCCACTATTTCTGGCAAGACTTCACAATTTTTGCGATATCATTATTTTTTTCTTGAATATGTAAAAACAAGTTTAGGATCGGCAGTGAAAAACTAGGTGGGGTTGGGTAACCGGAACCAAACAATGTTTTTTAGCCCTAACAGAGCATTACAGGATATGAACTGAGTTTATATCACAATACCTCTTACAAGAACAAAAATTTACATTTTTATTGGCTTCCATTCAGGAAATTAAAAAAGATTTAATATTCTTGTTTGGAATGAAAGTTATTTGAACTAGCCATCCCTATTCAATGCCCAGATGTAGGTCACCAAGAGGTCATTAAGAGGTCACCAAGAGGTCATGAAAATAGTGTATTGTATTTCCTTTCCTTTATTCTAATCTAGCTAGGGTCAAGAAAGCTGAACAGGAAGTCTTCATATGGCAGAAAGCAAATAGGTTTCTTCAACACCCCGGACGTACTGTTCTGAAGTGTTATCAATACAAGCCTTCAAACGATTAGTTGATATCGTGACAATATACAGCTAAAATTATGTAGGCTTGGTGTTTCACTCATGTGACATGACATTAAATACACACCCTCAGACAACTTCTAATACAAAAGAAACAACTACATAGGTGCCGTGCACAGTGAAAATGTTGAAGAAGTCAAGTTGAAATGTTGATTATCAGTTAGAATATGAACAAATGCAGCCATTAAAATCATCAAGTCCATGTGTAATGTTTTCATTACAAGCCTGTTTTTACTGCACTGTGAAAGAATCACAATGCTTATCAGTGTTTAATGTGATTGGGTAAAGGATTCCGCTGTGTTTATTGTGTCTCTGTTATTGTTAGTCTAGAGTTGAAGTATGTCTATCTTTGTGTCAAAACACAATGTCCCATGAGTGAAACACTAAGCCTATATCATTTTAGCTATAAACCCTTCCTGGTAAACCCTAAAAATCCTTCCTGGTAAACTATTTAAAATGACTATGGCAAGTTGCCTAAAAAAATACTAGCATATTTAATCTAGATCTGTCCTTAAATAACTCCATTTTTTTAAAAGTAGAACAATCTGAATTTATAAGCTTTTCACTCATGTGAAAATACTTACAAAAAACTTTGATAAAATTATTCCAGTATAATGCTTTCTATGACATTACAATTTGTGTTCTGTTATTATTACAAATACATGTACTGGTTGCATATATTAGGGAGTTCCTTTACATTTTTGAGATGCATAATAAATTATGTCATCGGATTGTTTTAAAGTTACATCTCAATACCAGGTTTGAGTTCAGTCAATTGTAAGTGATGGTTAAGTATACTTCACTAACTAGAATACCGTGAGTACCTTTTGATATGCAGAAAAAATACATCCCAAAACATATAACCTCTGCTGACACCCCTTTAAGTTGAGATTTGCAATATTGAGAGGATTGGTAATATTTCTATCTTATCATTTCATTTTAATTTAATTTCTATGGTATACAATCATTCAATACATCTAACTGCTAATAAGGAAGTTTATTTTGGGTAACTGTCTCATGACTAAACTGGAATTCCCAATCAGATTCCCTAGGTAAGTAAGAAAAAAACATCTGGACTCCCTAGGCAGGGTTCTTGTATATGCATGTATACAATTTATGTGTATACACAAGATTAGAACATCCATATATCAGTAAATAGAGGGACAAGTGAACAAAAGGTGACTGAAATATCGATCTAGCACTGAGAGTAGGTACTATTCTAATTTCTATATTTAGATAGCTCATGAATATCAATTACTTGTATATTTTCTGTGAAAGTGGAAGTAAAGATCATATGACCAGTTGTGTTCATGATGTTCACTGAGAACCCGGGTTGGAAACTGTGGTTATACTGATATCAGAAGATACCAAAAGAAAACCATCCAAGGTAATAATTACTTATTTTCTTTTTTGGACTATTTTATCTTTATTGTGATTTTTTATTTTTTACTTCTACTATTTCACATATTAATACTGCTATGGAATCCAAGTTTTCAGTTTAAAGAAAGACACAAACTAAAGTTATTGTTGTTGTTCGATGTGGCAGATTACACAAATGGGCGATAGCAATGCTTTTATTGTATAGATATGATCAGCCTGTAGTCAAGATAGTGTCAACAGCAGAAGTCCCAAAACATACTCTGCAAGATCATAGCAGACATCATAAATGCTATCCTACTGTGAGTACAATGAAACCAACTGTCCACTCAATAGTTTATATCAACATTTCCCAACAATAGTTTTAGTTTGTGTTTATCTTAGTTAGCTGATAGCATGGCTCCCACTGTTGTGAACTTACTTTTATGTCACGCAAGTACTGGGTGTATGTATGTGTATATGTATGTAAGAGATATGTCAGGCATTATATTAACACCAAGGCAGTATTTTAGGAGACAGTAACAGAGTTGTTTGACTGACGGAAGTTTTTTTTTTTTGATTTGCAATGGTTATCATACAATATGGTAGAGACCATGCTTACTTTAAATGGCAAAACTCGATATGAAGTGTGAATGACCACTGTACCACAGTGACGTACTTTAATAGTCAACTGTTCAAAAGAATTGGGTAGGTAGAAATTTTGGTTGGGCATGTAATTTTCAAAGATACCTGCCAAATGGGCAGGAGGGTTCAAAATTTAATTTCGAGGCATGCGGATATGTTGTTTATACTTCAGACACATTGGGGATCCTAATAAATTGCAAACTTTGGTTTTTAACTCCATTGCTTCCTTAATAATAATGATGTCACGGCTTTTAATTAACGTGCATTCAAAAGGGTTTTATCATACTAGTGGCCTATATCATATCTTAAAGTCAAATGAATATCAGTGAATAAACTATTTTTATATTCTGTTTCATTTCCTTGAAGGGGCAAAGTTTGTAACTTTAAAGGTTGTATTTTTAATCCTCATTCTACCAGGGAGGTATGTTGGTACATAACAAACTACAAGTTGGCAAAAACAGGATTAATTTCAAAAACTAAAACATGATGAATGATGTCATGTTTGTCAAATTAAGATCAGATATCACATATGTAAGTAGGTAATGCGGTGTGCACTGTGTGTGTCTCTTCCATGTGCATGGTGTGTTTATTCAGAGTGTAAATGGACAATTTTGTCACAACTGGCCTTGGTCTGTAAGGTACGCCGCGAGGAGGCGCCCTCATGCTTCAGTCAACCCCTCCCAGAGAAGAGAAAGGACGGTGGTGAGGGCGAATCGACACAGCATATCTTACAGTCTTAGCAGGCCTTAGAAACTGAGGTAAGAAGTAGCTATATATCCAATTATTAATTCATATCTTCAACAAAAATATACATATTTCTACTCACAGAGTCAAAACATTTCTTAGAAGTAAATACCAAATTTGTGCTAATTTCTCTAAGTATGAACCCAGAGTCCATAAACATTTATTCATTCTCACTATAAAGATAAAGGTAAACTAATAATGCTCCTTTTTTTTCAAAATGTTTTTAACATTCAGAAAAGCTAAAAAAGTCGAATACGGCTGATATGTTGATGTGACAGATAACTAAGAAATGTTACATGCATCTGTGCATAGTTATAATAATAATGGATGTTATTTCTTTTGGTTTCAATAGCTGTGATTGGTGATTACAACATGAGCCATAAATGGTGGTTATAACCAGAATTAGGATTGGTGATAACATTACAAGGCCTGTAATTGGTAGTTATACGATAGACTGTGACTGGTGAACATCAAGGGCTGTGATTGGTGGCTATATATATATAACAAAGGCTGTGATTGGTTTTGATATTGCAACTGCAATGGCCCTAAATATATCATATGTATGTTTTTTTTGTCTATCTGTTGCTACTGGCGATAAAATCAAGTTATGAAATTTCAGATGAAAACATTCAGTGCAGACAGGGCTTCTACAATGTTTTACAAGCAAGGTGTGAGTTACATGGATACATGATCCCTAATCTACAGAGTTTAGTGATGCCAGATACGGAACATTTGACACTGTTCAGTAATGAGAAGACTTCAGTTGACAAAATCACACACAAACCTTTCGCAGAACTGATCAACTTACAAACACTGGTTATGACAAACATGAACAAGTATCCATGGAAACCCATGAATGCAACAGACCCTTTTTCGATGCAAGTTATTTTGAAGAGTTGGTTTGTCGGACTGACTCAGTTGAAAGTCCTGGATTTATCTTTGAATTTTATAACAGGTGTGGAGGATAAAGCCTTTCTGGAACTTACAGAACTTGAAACATTGAATCTAGAGTGGAATATGATTAAAACCATAGAAAGAAACACATTCACAGGACTGAAGAACTTGAAAGTTTTAAACCTAAGATCTAATGAAATAGCTACGATAAAAGACAAGGCGTTTGATGATATGGTGATGTTGGAAAAATTACTGATGGGCATTAATCGGCTTCATAAACTTGATTCATCGTTATTTGAAAATATGAAGAATTTACAAATACTGAGTCTACCCTGGAATGGTTTTGACAGTGATTTGTCGTTGCCATGCAAGAACTTTCTCAACTTCACAACTTTAGATTTGTCAGTAAACACTTTACAATCAGCGAAAATTCCTCATAATTTATCATACTGTACAAATCTAACAGATGTGAATTTATCTAAAAACAAATTTACTGTTCTGAATGGTGGTGAATTTCATGCTTTGACGAATGACTCCATAAACCTTCATCTAGAGGAGAACTCTTTGACAAGTTTATCAGAGACTATTTTCAAATCGGGACAAAAAGTGAACTTCATTTCGATCGAAATGGTCATCAGCAGTGAAGCATCATTGCGGAAGAATCTCAATGCTTTCAAAGATATCAAAGTAAATACTTTAAAATTGATCACTGTATCTGATGAGTTAACTTTCACTGATGAAACATTCAAGGTCTTACAAAATTCCAACATTTCAAGATTGGTTTTCTCTGACTGCAGCATTTACCATACTTTTGAAGACTATGTATTCAGTATGATGCCATCTCTAGAGTCACTTATGTTTAATGTCTATGATTGCTTATCTTCGTTGTCTGCTAAGGCACTGGACAGGCTCTACAATCTACAAAATTTGATCTTTGATGGTAACTCTTATTTTTCCCACTCCCCAGAACTGTTCACCAGCTTGGCACAATACAACCTCAAGGCACTGTCATTTCACTTGGAGTACCCTGATGAAGCTTTATCGGGACTAAAATATTTAGAAAAATTGAATCTGTCATTTGCATTTCTAGCAGAACCTATGAATTACAGTAAGCTGGCAGGATTACATGCTCTGAAGGAACTTACGTTAGCTAACAATTATTTGAATGGTATAGACAGAGATTCATTTTGTGATTTAGTCAACTTGGAATATCTGGACTTCAGTTTTAACCCTGTCATCAGACTACCAACATTAAGTAAAGAATGTCCAAAGCTCAATCATCTTACAACAGTCAACCTAAACAATACTGCTATGTCACTGGAGAGTGGAGATCCGATCAATGATGGTTTTTTCCAGTCGCTACCATCCCTCAGAATTCTTCACTTGAACCATATCCTCCAAGGTGCACATATGGTTTGGCAGGATTGTACAAGACGGACTTTGATATCCGGAGTGACTATCTTTCAAAATCTGACTCGATTAGAAGTTCTGACTTTGTCTGAGAACTGTTTCATTTCTTTGCATCCAACATCATTCCAGAACCTCCCTTCCTTGAAACATTTGGACCTCGGAAGAAACTATCTTGGTGATACTGTGAACCGGAAAATTATTCGCGCATTTTTAATTTCGCGCAATTTCGCGCTCGACCGTGACCGCGAAATTAAAACTGCGCGGATGTACTTGTGTGCGCCCCCATGCGGCAAGTATTTAACTTCTTTCCTTTTTGTTACAATCACTCCGTATACAACCACACACGGTATACCAAACAGTCTATGGATGGGAATGGATTCCTTAGAAGTGTTAGATCTGTCAAACAACCGGATTCAGATCATCAACCAAAGTATGATTACTTCCCTGCCTAGTTTGAAGAACTTGAACTTAGCTGACAATCCATTGAAATGCAACTGTGAGATGCGTTGGTTTAGATCTTGGATTGACACAAAGACTGTAATCTTGACGTCATTTCCCATTGACTACACATGTGAATTACAAACCGATCATTCTCAAATTGACTTGGTTGACTTTAATCCTACGATACTAGACTGTGATTCACAGATTTTTCAAATCGTTGTCCTTTCTGTCGTGGTATTTGTTATCATTAGTGTTCTAATCCTGAGTATTGCTGTGTACAAGAATTTCAAATGGGCTATCAAGTACAAAATATTTCAACTCAAACTTCGGATTTTCAAGGGTTATTTCTTCAAGAAGGCTAGGGATGGATACGAAGAAATCCAAAACTGTCCGTTTTATGCTTTTGTTTCGTTCGCTTACGATAACTTTCAATGGGTGCGTAATCACTTGATGCCACAACTAGAAGATGATGAAACAAAGCTCTGTATCAAAGATCGTGATTTTCTTGCCGGTGAAGCCATTGCCAATAATGTAATGAATGCGCTCACTCAGAGCAATAAGTCTATATTTGTTCTCAGTGAGAGTTTCGTCGATGACGAATGGTGTATGTTTGAACTCAAGATGGCACTTCAACAGCTGATTGAGGAACATCGCGATGTCATTATACTTGTACTAATAGAGGAAATTCCGGATAACAAAATGCCACTACTACTGCGCATGCTTCTTGCAAAGAAAAAACACTTGAGATGGACTGATGATGACAGAGGACAGATAATCTTCTGGAATGATCTCAGAAATGAACTTAATAAACCTAGTGTATTAGACCATAGATACCAAGTCTAATATTAGATTAAAGGCCAGGGTTTCAATCCCTGGTTCTCACATTAGTGTTATCTTATCAGTTAAAGGCTAGGGTTTCAATCCCAGGTTCTCATATTAATGTTATCTTATCAATGGAGACATCAGGAGTATTTCTAACAAGAGGGTTATTATTTTGTTCTGAACCAACTCGGTGGTTCTTCCAGACAACGTTTTTTCTAAACCTAAATTTTAATCTTAATCCAAAGAGGTCTTTAAACATATACAACAACTGTTCTCCTCTACCACACAAAGAAACAGGGCATTGAACCAATCTGATTAAAATCCGATGTAGATGTCGGCTAATTGTGCATTGCTATCTTACCCTCGTTATTTAGCTTGAATTGACCTTCGTAGTACATGTTTACATTTTTAAGCCTGATCGCCTCCTCTACATCTGAGATGGCGCCCATACAAACGAATTACTGTAGAGGAGGCGATCAGGCTTAAAAATGTAAACATGTACTACGAAGGTCAATTCAAGCTAAATAACGAGGGTAAGATAGCAATGCACAATTAGCCGACATCTACATCGGATTTTAATCAGATTGGGCATTGAACCTGCTTGTAATTTCTGAGCAGAACATCTTCATGATATGAAGTAAAATCACACTCCAACCACTTCAATTTATGCAAACGTGAAAATAGCCACTTGACTCTAAATACTCTCTTCTCGGAACTAGTAAAAACGTAAAGTAATATTCATACATAAACAGTCATGTATTGGGTATTGATTTGATTACTTGTTTGTTTGATGGAGTCATGATGGTCAAATAGTTAGCATGACCAGCTTGGAATAAGCAGGTTTAATCCTCATTTCTACTGTTTCTGAATGACAAAAGTCCTTGGGCAAGATTTGTTCCCAGTCCACCCAGCTGTATAATTGGGGACCTGGTAGGATAGAGGTTGCAATGTAAATGCTTTAATCCTATGTGCTTATAGAGGCTGCAATGGATTGTATACTCTCACTCAAGTTGAGGAAATATTTAAACAAAAACAGAATCCCCTTCCCAAATAAGGGGGGGGGGGGGGTGCTGCTATACATTCATGCCAGAGGTAATAAATGTGAAGCGATTTGAGCACAAAATTGGAAAGTTCAATAATTAAAAAGTAACATAATTATTATCAACAAATTGTACGTAGTGTGATGTAGATGGGATTTGATACTAGAACTAGAAATTAGGATGTAGGTACTAATTATTACAGATATATATATATATATATACTAATTCAGTGTAAGAGGTAAGTCATAAACTGAAGGAAAAGCGCTCAATACTGAGAAGTAGAGCTGTATTACACAAAATACACAAGTTATGGTACGGAGCCGTTACTCAGAGTTTCACGCTTGAATGCGATCTTCAGACAACTAAATTTTAACGGAAATTCAAGTGATGGAATTCGAACTCGCAGAAGAACTGGTACCCGGTTTAGTCGTCCGAAGATCGCATTCAAGCGTGAAACTCTGAGTAACGACTCCGTACCATAACTTGTGTATTTTGTATATATATATATATATATATATAGTCACTATTAGTACACGTTATCATAATGTCAAAGTTCTAGTTACTGTATCTTTACCCATCACATTTATCCACCTTTCAAAAGTCTGGTAAATATAACTTTAACTTTCTCTCACAAATGAAATGTACAAATGTTTAAGAAATTTTCTCAATTGTTTTCAAATTATAGAAGAGTTTAATATACCTTACTTATCTCCATGGATTGACTAAATAATATTTATACAGAATGAAATGCATAATTTATACATGTATTCAATAATTTTTTCTCTCAACTATTTCAAGATAATATACTTGTAAGATAACCTTATTTTAGTAGTCTAGATGTGGAAAGAATATGACAAGTACTTTCACATTTCTTTTCTTACTTGTTTTATTGATAACACAAGACATTTTTATTTTTTCCATGATTTGATGTATTTACTGAATAAAATGTAGTAATAGTAAAGTTAGAATAAAATGTACTTACTCATTTGGTTCTCCCTTAATTGTTTTAACTTCTTTCTCATATTTGGTGGTGTTTGAGGTACAGTCACACGTCCTGGTGTTAATATATGTCCATCCACAATGATCTAAGAAGGCAAACACATAGATGACACTTGAGCTCTCAGGCGGAAAGGTGCATTATAAATTCGCATTAGTATTATTATAACTATTACTGCACCAAAATACTTGTGTTCATCCAAAACAGCAAATTCTGTAAAAATGACCGTGCGATCATGTTATTTTGTATACAAGGAAAGAAGGTGCACTCATTTACATATCATTTACATAAATACATATACATTTACATACACTGCATTGAAAATACCGAAGTATCAAAGGGTACTTAAAATGTTAAAATGAGACCATGAAGATTGAAGATTGCACCAAGCTTGCGCATGCTTGCAAACCCGGTAGTGAAATTCCAGTCACTTTGCTACAAGCTTGCGACACGCTTGCAGTACCCATGATCATATGCCATAATACAAGCATGTGACAAGCATGCAGAGCTGAGAGGAACCTTATGAAAGTTTTCTTTGCCTCAAAGTCTGCAAGTTTGAAGGGTTTTGCAAGCTTGCAGGATCACAATTTTTTGTGAACTGAGACTATTCTCAGGTAAACGTTGTTTTTTTTTTGCCTTCTGAGATTGGCAAGCTGAGACTGGTCTGAGATGGCAATTTTTTGCAAACTGAGACTGGCAAACTGAGGCTGGTCTCAGATGGCAATTTTTTGCAAACTGAGACTCAGAGTTCATGGTCTCAGTTTAACATTTTAGGTACATACCTCACAAATACCACTTAGATGCATGCCCACTGATGTAAGTAATCAATGACAGTGACACAGTATATAATAACAAAATATCCAACTTACCGGAGAGTAGGTCTCAGGATTAAAAGTTGGCGTACCTAGCAACAGAGACAAAATCAAATATCAGATATGAAACTCCAAGCCTTATATTTCATGAGGTTATGTACAAAGCATATCCCAACTGACTCAGTGTTTTTCTAAGTAAGAGTGGTAAGTAGGTAAAATCTACCTGGGTTCCCAAACAAAATTACCATAGACTGTATGGGGAAATACTGCCATTTTTACCCCTTTCTCCCTTTCTGTTACCAGGGTTCCCCAAACTTTGCAAAACATCATGGCATAACTATCTCTTTTCTATTTCTGAGGGTTTAAAACTTAGGTAATATATTTGTCGTGACAGAGGGAGGATTTGCCTTTTGAGACTGGCAAACTGAGACTGGTCTCAGATGGCAATTTTGACTTCAGAGATTGGTCTCGGCTGACTATTTTTTTAAATCAAAGCTTTGAACATTTACTTAGTTGACATTTACTTTCTATTAATTATCCTGCAAATTACAAGTTATCTATAAAGGGGCTTTGTTACTTTAAAACTACAACATTTGTTGCCATACACTGACACATGCCCAATAACTTCATCGTCAAATGTAGCAGGAAATGAGGAGAAAAATTGGCCAGAGCAGGGACTTGAACTCGGAACCTCCAATCACTAGATGAACACACTAACAACAGTGCTACCCAGGACAATGTCCACCAACAACAAGGGTATAAATACTATATTTTTTGTTCAAAAACTCAAGTTGGCGTGCGATGTAATGTGAGGTGTCAGTGCACAATATAGAAATTCTTATCTTGCCTGGACTTCCAGCTATTTCTGCGTTGAAGGCAGCAAGTTTCTTTTTCCACTTTCTTTCATACCTAGCTTCCATTTTTTCCAGATCTTCAGTGGTATGAGGCTGCATGGACTTCATTCTCTGAAAATGAATAGAATCAGTGCCTTACTTTACTTTACTTTAGAATTCTTCACTAGTGGCAGTAGCCGTTTCAATAATCGATTTTCCGGTTCAAAGATGCATTTTACGAAATGACATCGCTTATGTTGTTATATTTAATCTTGCTTTGTCTTTATTACGTTTGAAATAACATTTTCATCACGAAATGATGGAAACACATGTTGACCTCTTTTGATTATGATTGATTTTATAGAACAAAGACTAAACACCATCAATGACAAAGAGGGATTTTACGGGTGAACCCAGGGTATGGTCAGATGACAACCACCTCCCTGAGTAGCACGTGCAAACCCTTCACTGCGTACTCAATACATGGCATTGTATGGAGAGACACGCAATGCATCTTGGAACCGGTAACAGGTTCATTAATGAAAGCCAGGGTTTAATTCAATCCCAGGTTTCAGCATAAAATGTTATCAGTGGAGCCACATGGTTTAAAAGGGATCATTCTTTTGTTAAAGGGGGACAAAGATGTGGCTGATTTTGTCCTAACTGCTTTAGTTGACATTCAGAGAGTCACAAAAAGTCACATTCATCATTCTACATCACTGAGGGTCTCTGAACTTTCTCTAAAAAATAGGAGAAATAAATTTTAAAATTAGTCACGAACAGACCTGGTGTGCAGAATAATTGAATGAGTTAAACAATACATATATTATATTTCAAGTTTATACTTGGATATGACTTAGTTGTCTGTGTATGGAAATGCAACCATTCTACAAATACACTCAAATGTCAACTGGTGATATATTAAAATAATTTTACACCCATTTTCATGCACACTAACCATTGCAGATGATGCAGCAACATGCCTACAAATGTTTATTTTACGTATTGACTTTACAGACTGTGTAGAAAGAATGCTTGCCAAACTAAATTGCTCAGCCTACTATGGAGGCTATTGTGTTGAGTAATATGGAAGACAGATGTCTGACAAATCCGACTTACTCGTTTTCTGATGCCTGGGAAAACTGGAGTATCATTCTCAACTATTATAGGATATAAACTCTCTTCTACATGCTCCTGTGTCTTCCTACAACTGTAGCAATGAAACCATAGTAAATAAAGATCAAAACAGTTGACTCCATCATTTTAAGAGTAATCACTATAGTAATAATTTTGAAAACAAGTCAATATCCTCTACAAATAATTATACATACTCTACCAAGTTTCAAATTGAAGAATGCGTTGAAGCCTTGTCTTTGAAAATCTTCAAATATCTATGAAGTGCGAATGAGTGTTTTTTTCTCTTACAGCTAGTTAGCTATGTCTTTTGAAAATCTTCAAAAATTCAATGATGTACACCTTACCTGTCTATCCAAAGCACTGACACTAGATGTACACCTTACCTGTCTATAGCACTGACACTAGATGTACACCTTACCTGTCTATAGCACTGACACTAGATGTACACCTTACCTGTCTATAGCACTGACACTAGAAGCACACATTACCTGTCTATCCAAAGCACTGACACTAGATGTATGCCTTTCTTGACAGCCTTGGTTCTTGTAATTGTCTTACCATCCTTCCATACCACATGGGTCACATCATCTGTGAACTTTGACACAACCTAGAAGAACAACAAATATATCAGTTTTACATGGGTCACATTATCTGTGAATTTTGACACGACCTGACAATAACTGCAAACATGTCACCACAAATTACATGTAGGTTAGTACAAGCTGAAACTCAAATGTTACATACATTGACAAAGTTCTCTTAGTGCTCAGGGACATTTGAGATTTGCATTAATCTTAAAATGTCAACTATGAGGTAACGCATTCAAGAATGTCTGCAACTTGTTTGAAAATATTCTTACAGACTCAGACAAATTAATTTAATAAAATATATATGTTGGATTACAAAGTCATAAAATTTACTGTTTTGTACTTTCTCAATCAAAATGACTTTAAATCTACTAATCAATTTGACTGAACATCATATTGTGTGTATATGCAACTTGCAAGACATTAAAATAAATTCATTTGCAAAAATTCCATGAAGCATGTACAGGGTGTGCTGGCAGAAATCATACCTTAGCTCCAAGAAGTTCTAGTTGCCAAGCAACAGCTTTACTTCTATTCTCAGAATTTGATCTTACTTCAACATAGGCCACTACATCTGAAATAAAGATAAATGAAGTCAAGTCAAGATTGTACAGTCAAGGGTGAACAAATCATTTTGTGAACTGGTGGTCCCCGGACCAGTGCCTTCAAAAATCCAGTGGTCCTGCTGAAAGAATTAGTGGTCCCAGGTCCCGCTAATGTGAAACATTAAATCTTACCTATGAATCTGTATATTCAGACAACTTTTTAACATAGTTATTAACAGTATGGTACTGGTCTGACGGACCAGACAAGGTCAAATTTGTGTGGTCTGCCCAAAAAAATCGCTAGTCCCGGACCCAGGACCAGTGGATTTGTTCACCCCTGACAGTGTAAAGAAATGAACACAAGTAAACCTAATAAAATACACAGTAACACAGTGAAATATAGAGATTATACAGGTGGAGTAGTGATGGTTGAATGGTTAGAGTAGCCAGCTTTGAATCTGAAGGTTACAGTATTGAGCCTTGTTGCCATTTGTTTCTGAATGGCTAAAGTCCTGGATAAGATTTGAACCAATATTGTGTCCTATTTTAGTCAACCTAGCTGTATAACTAGGGACCTGGTTGGATAGAGGTTGCAATGTGAATGCTTAATCCTATGTGTACCCTAGTCCACCCAGCTGTATAACTGGGGACCTGGTAGGATAGAGGTTGTAATGTGAATGCTTTCATCCTATGCACTTATAGAGGCTGTAATGGATTGTATTCTCCCCAGGGAGTTGAGGAAGTATAAAGGACGATTGTAATTGTAAAGCACTTTGAGTTGTGTGGGAAATGAGCACCATATAAAAACTAACATTATTATTGCTAATACTGTACTGTGTCTGGGAGCGTGGTGTGGTGTGGTGTGGTGTGGTGTAATGGAATGAGCTGTAGTGACAGTAGCATATTGTAATGTTCCTCAGTGTTGACATTCCAAGCTATAATACCTTTCAGAACTGTACTTTCAACAGCTGGTTGAGGTAGCGGTGAATTCAGTTCCAAACTATTCTCATCTTCAACAGTGTGTACACTAGTTGGTGTATCTATCTCCATTCTCATACTTGGTGTTGCCATGGTTCTTGGAGACTACAGACATAAGAGACATTGATTAGAAAACAAGAATCAAACTTGGTGGTCTGTGATCCAATCTGATTAAAATCTGATGTGGTGAAAGTGCTAGTCTTTATATCATGGAGGTATAAGGGGAGATACAGAAGTTTGCTGTGCACCCAACACACAAGTCTTCAAAACTACACTGAATGCTATCAATACTAGGACTCCTTAGTACTTTGATGGTATTGCCCCACACACGAGTCGACCCTTGACTACGTACGTCAACCAGTATTGGTGCTTGTACGTCTACGATACAAATACAGACACAGGTGTCTTTATTTACTACTATTTAAATCATTCTTTATGTTGTTTGTTTTGTTCCAGGTGATTATGATCACATGAAACAAACCAAATGACACAAAGCAAAGATAAATAAGGACATCTAGCCCCTTTTATCACATCATATTTAAATTAATCAGATTTTCTGAGATCAAGTTGTGACATCATGTCAGTACATGCCATGCTATATAAGTATAACATATGTTGTCATACATTTCATACAAATTCACATACAATACATGTAAACATTGACAGGATTTAATGATGTATAGTAGCTATGTACTCTGAGGACGACTACATTTTGTTCTTGAGGTCCTTTCTGAGGAGGCATACAGAGATGGGCATACAGTGTAGATTCATGACTAACCAGCCTGATTATTTTGGAAGCACCCTTTTTAATGAATCAGTCACAATTGAAATTACTGCACTGTCTGCAGTTAATAAAATTGAGGGTTGTTGTTGTTGAATGTTGTTGTAGGGTGGGGTGGGGGAGACCAAAGAAACCTCTCAACTACACGTACATACAAGTATTTGACCCTGGTAGAGCACGGTCTCTAGTAAAGTATATCATAAATTATTATATCATAATTTATATAAACATTCAAAGTTCAACAGGAATTATACTGCTGAAATAAACCATGTGAATGTATTACTAATATATCCATGAATAAACCGAGTCTTCTTACCTCAATAGAAATGGATCTTCTGGAAGTAGATTCCCTTAGTTTTGTGTTCATGTGTTGTAGCATCTTCTCAGATTTTTCTTTACGATCACACATTAAAATGACCCCGCTAATACAAATTTATCCACGGCTTATAATATACATTGTAACGACCGTATATTTTGACTCAGACTCGACCTGTCCACGCGACGTTGACAGACACACCTAACTTTTCTGAAATCTGTTTGAAAGAATTGTTTGTTTGGAAAGAGACAAAGCGTTCCACTCAGCTAATGTTTCCGTTACATGATAAATCCAAATTGAGTGTCAGAGTCAAGCGAATGGCAAGACAGGACACAATTTCGAAAATGTTCAATGACGCTTGGCTTCGTGCATTTTCGAATAATGGCGGTGGTAGTTTGACCTCCGGTCACATGATTTCTAGGGTTGTCGTATGATGGCGCTCTATATTCGCGACCAAGTCGTCCAGTTTTGGCCATTTCAGTTTCCAACTAGGTAGGAATCACTAGTATGGGGAGGGATGACTTTCGTACACACTTTACCAAACTTTCACGCCAATGCGATTTTTCGGTTGCTGTGATTTGTTCCAATGACATGAGGTACATGAGCGTATAATAGCACCTGGGAACTATGAGGTCCCGGGCCTTCAAATTTGAAAGTGACTTTTCAGGTATATCAATCTTGTTATTACCGTAGGTCTAAGTTTCTGACGACTATCTCTTTTACAAAAGAATCACCAGTTTCTGGACTTGATAAAGAACGTCCATAAGAATATATTCTCAAAGTTTTATTTTCTTTGTTTTGTTTGTTATATTTCTCTTCTTTCTTTATTGTCCATTTCCCGTCTGTATAAAGTTGTCTATGATTTAAGCATTACACTTGATCCCATCGGCAAATAGCTTAAGAAAACACCCGGGTCTAAACAGATAAATAAATGACAAAAAAACCTGGATGTATTGACACTGCTTTCAGTGCCATTGATGAACGTCTTTCTTGTAATTGTACCCTTGGGATCGATACTCGACGTTTGCAATGCGTCCACACGTCCTTGCAAGCTATTGCGCAATACGACTAATGTGTGTCAATAGTATAGATAAGAAAACACAGTTAATAGACATAAGCGTATTACGGTATTTTTTTGTTTCAATTGTAAATAGTCTGTCGAGCGTTTTATTAGCAAGGACAAATGATAGAAATACATATGTTTACTCAAGGACTCCTCTTAGCACGAACACGTATCACCTAAAACCGATTTTCAAACGTTGTGTGTGTTCATAATCACTCCGAAATACTCAGTATGAATTGCAAAAGGAACCGTGCATTTTACGATTTCATTCACACACAGTCAATGAAGTTTCTCTTTGCCTGTACCCTAACATTTGAATCTCACATCACCTGGAATAATTTTCGCTATCGTTATTACGAAAAGAATCTACAATATAATATCAAATGAGTGCCCTTACCTGACGAAATACTTTGTTAGCTTACTAAATTCCAAACTAACTACCATTTTATCATTGTTACTGAATTTAAAGTTGGCTATATGATAGAATTGGATAAAATTATTTTTTACTTTATGCTTTGCTGATTCAGTAAATCATAATAGCCGACAAACGAGTCAACTGAAGACGATATAACAAAGAAAATGAAAAGTTCATCCACACTTGTTGCATTTTATTTTTATTGTATTTTATAATGTAATAAATTAATTGATCTACGATTATATATAATTAGAAGTATCTAGGTCAAAGGTCAAATCAAACGTGAAGTTGTAATCTGTATTTTTCTTGAATATTCGCTAGATACCGATACAACACTAACAGTGTTATCCTGCACAATACAATATATATTTTTGGCATATAGCCTATAGTATAGTAAATATTGGTTTTCATAGTATCAACAATTTGAGCTCGAATGCCTATAGGTAAGCCAGTCACAATGTACATAAAATACATAATCATTTGAATTCAATGTCATAGATTACAGTTATCACTATTATATCCCATAATATCCTTGCCGTAACCATATCAACTCCGATATGAATTATTGCACGTCAATAATTTCCTTTAATTTTCTGTCATTTTCTCTCATGTACATTTCAAGCTTATTAAGTTAAACCAGTGGCTCGGATATAACCAATACATTCTAAGATTTAAGGTACACGCAGCGACTTATCCTTCACTGTAGTTGGAAGTCTATTGATAAAAGTAAGGCGAGTACGAGTGAGGACGTGGTTGGGTCTACTTGGAGGAATCTGATAAAAATGTTCATTGCTTGTGTTAGATTGTTTTCTTTGGAAACAAGATAACATGTTGGCTGGATATTTCAGCGCCACTATTTTTAATGTTATTGACTCA
>NC_135562.1:2302500-2307500 GCF_964340395.1 Glandiceps talaboti
CTGACCATGGCCTTGACTTCAAAAGGGGTAGAAAATATTTATTTAAATTACAACTCCTATTTTTTAAAGTAATAACGAATCTGTAACACATTATCAAAGGCATTTACCATGGGATGAATATTTCTAAATCCTTTCGTTGATGACCATGGCCTTGACGACGGGTAAAACATTAATCTTATGTAAATTATCACCTATGCGTTCACCATGAATATGATGACAACTCGAACTCACTATATCACACGTGATCATGACGTGATGTTAGAGCGTCAACACGGTCCCTTGAAAGTTTTAAAGTAACTTCTGTCGGATCCTAGCCTGCTGCAACTCTGTTTGTGTCAATGCCAAATTTAAATGCCTAAGGCTGTAGTATTTCTTCAAGTCGGATCGATCACACTAAATCGCTTAATTCGAAGGATTTATATTTATTTACTCTCTTTTACTTGTTTTAAAAGCAAAGGTTAGTAGTGTTATCCTAGTGCAACGTACCATAAAATCAGCTTTAACCGACAGAATGACGTGACAACAATGTCCTTTGACAACTCAGAAGACACGAATAAAGTCAATTACATGCCAGTCATCAATTATGCAAATTAGCCTTTAAATGGAAATGTCCAACTGCAGTGTCGATCATCTCAGCTCGACCTCCGCCAAGTGCCGCCAAGCAAATAACAGTATAGGATTTAGCAGAGTAATTACTTGATGGGATGGGGTTTCTCTGATTTAAAAAAATAAAATCTAGTAGTATGTATAGTTTGTTGGAGTTTTTTCATTGTGTGTGTGTGTGTGTGTGTGTGTGTGTGTGTGTGTGTGTGTGTGTGTGTGTGTGTGAGATAGACGGGGAGGGGTAGCGTCGTATATGGAGGCGATGCGAAATTCCCTTAGGAATATGAAAATTGAGAGAACTTGAAAAAACGAATCAGCAGTAAACATAAATATACCAATGACTGTATGCAATATAATAGAGAGAGAGAGAGAGAGAGAGAGAGAGAGAGACAGACAGACAGACAGACAGACAGACAGACAGACAGACAGACAGACAGATAGACAGACAGACAGACAGAGATAAAGCTTGAGACAGAGACAGGGACATAGACAGACCGAGAGACAGAGAGAGACAGAGGGGAGGGAGGGAGGGAGGGAGGGAGAGAGAGAGGGGGGAAGAAGCAAGGGAAGGGAGGGGAGATGAGAGGCGGGAGCGCGTTTGCGTCTGGATATGTGGTGTCCTTGAATGGAAGATCGCCCTCTATTGTTGAATACTCATACCTCAGCAAACTGCCTTGTAACATGGCCACAATGAAAGTTAAATATTTTAGTAACACTTATGATATCTTTTGACTTATTGACCCACAAGGCGCCAAGAATGGTGTTTTCCTTAGTTCCAATTTTATTTTAATGGGTCAGTCTAATGGAAAACACATAAATTATACACAAAGTGACGATTATTATTGTCAACATCATTGTCTTCACACATTTTCAATTTTCGGACAATTTTGTTTTTTATAATAAAATATGTAAGTATGATTGATGCGAGTGGGAAAGGTCGCGAGTCGGAGGCGTGAAATATAATCGCTTTAAAGCCTGATAAAAAACCAGATATTTGAAACAGAAGCTCCGAACGTGTGACTCATACATGCATGGTGTCTCTAAAGTTATTGCGTGGGCGCCGTACGTGCTTTTAAAGTTTCGAAGGACTAAAATGCGTGGCTATGCAATGGTAGGAAATCCCCTATACACATATAGAACTGTTTCGTCAGTAGCTACTAAACGTGTCGAGAGGGTGAATTGTACACGCAATTTATGGGTTTATGTGACACCAGCAAAAAATTGGGGCTCGTGGGGTCAGCGAAGCGTATCAGTAAAGTGCTGATCAAACGGAACGGAAAATTCCACAAATCTAACAAACAACATTATTAAACACGTATTTTGCAAGCATAACGAACATTTCTGTAGATTATCGTGGTACCAACTTCTTACGTAGAAATACCACGTGATAACCATGTGACCGTGGAGTTGTGTGGTGTTACTTTTCCCCAAAATTTGTAAAGACATTTGGCGAGGGGAAATAAAAGCAACGAAGAATATACGATCATCGGTGAAACGACGTACAATGAAAGCAGACAGGAGACTTCAAAAAGCAACTTTAATTTTAAGGAAACTGGATCTAACTATTTTTACCTGACCTGCCAATCATACTTAACACTCAACACTAGGAAAATTCGAGGCTCAGTATTTCGACATCGCCGGAGTGGGTGTTTATTGAATTCTTTCACTTATGTAACGCGTGTTCGCCAATTAGTAGTCGCTATAAACGTGGGTTTTTTATCATAAATTTTCAGCCCACTGAATTCTTTCACCTATTATGATTTTTGTTCCTGGTCGACCAGTTACGTTTACCACGGAAGTTCATATGCCCATATATGGTAGTATCATTTCCAAATATAGTGTTGTGTAGCCTTATATGGCATTCTTAGAACGCTGATATAGTGCTACTGATTCGACGTGTACTTAATAATATGTATTGCACTGTTCTTCTAACTGCTATTTATAGTGAGGCATTAGAAAAAAAATAAAATATTGCGAAATAATTTGGTCTTGTGATTCGAAATTTGCTATTAGAGTATCTGAACAGCAAAGAATGACCGTAACACAGACAATACTAAAGAGTCCTACGTCACGTCTTAGTCTCAACAAATATGAAACTACATATATCATATTATTGTACAGACTATTACAAAGAAATAGTCAAATCTTGACCTTTAGACCGAGTTTCATTTTTTCTTTTGCAATTTTAGCCCGCTGCTTCCGATTTACACTGAAACGAAAATTTGATTTGAAAATGTTTTAATGAGCGAAAAATTCTGGTTAATTATAAAAAGCGTCAATAATAATTGATTTCGAGACATTGTGGCTGATAATGTTTTACGTTAATTATGTTTTACGTTAATGATAATGTTTTACGTTAATTATAATGTATTTTAAGTATTATTATACAAGATTGTTTTCATTATCTCGGATTGACACCTAACGTAGTACAATTGTGGTATCCATGGCCACCATAATAATATTTGTCGAATTTAACGCTATGCCCCTTCACGTGATTTTTTTAAATCAACATGACACGAAACAAAAACCACCAACCCCATTATATTAACTTTACACACAAGTTCAAGAGCTGACTTAGTTGATTTAAATTGCTATCACGTTCAAGTGAGGACTCAGTTTATTTAAATGACCATCGTTTTCAAGTACGGACCAACAATGTTTTTACTTAAATGGTAATCTGTTAGTGGTATTGAAAGAAAAGTTATATAGATTGAAGGTGAACTTTGATGACGTCAGTTCAGTTACCTAAGTTCGTTATATGGCAGGGAAAATTTAGTGATTATACCACGGATCGACCGCTACAATAGTTTAACACGGCCATCAGAATGTATTCATGCAACGGATACTTTACAACCATCGAAACTACCACACGTTTACATTTACCTCATAAAGCAGGGATTTAAAGCTTTTCAGAAGTATTCAATTCTCTCAACAAAGGTATCGATTTTGTAATTGTGGGAACGTATAAGCCAAGCCTGTTTACTTCTGTGGTCGTCCGTTTACAGATTCGACAGCTGGATATAGACGGTGCAAGAAGGCTTTAAAATCCTACTAAAGTCCGGGACTAAAGTGCCATTGAGTTGAACTGCCCCTACATCTAATATTGTAACCGTGACCTTGTTTCTAGGTCAAGGTAATGGTGAAGAAGACTAAGATAAAAATAAATCATAACATTTGTCGAATAGTCATTTTAAGAATCTCACAAATGAATCACTGTCTAGCACCCACGCTAATGACGTTTTCACACTCAGGATACTTGTATATCGCCCTACATACATCATATCGATCCCGACCTAGTTTCTGACCAGCATCTTTACGCAACATGTAGGCCACTACTATAAAAAAAAACAATTTTTAATTGCCGGTGAGTTACGATCACGCAAAGGCGTATTCGGTGTTTTTATGAGAACGGAATAACCCCGATAGGTACCAAACTAGCACACCTCATAATGCATATCACAGGGCGGGCATAGTAACTTGGTGATCATCCGATCGGGCTGGTTATAATTGTAAATACTCGAGTTGTGTATGTTTAAAGTGTTCAAACAGAAACTTTTAACTCGCACCATGCAGGCATATTTGAGGTTAAGTGAATCTCAACAAAAGCGCCCTCCGATATTTGCAAACCTGATTCTAATTACAAAGATATCTATAACATTGTATGAGTAAAGAAATTCGAATAAAAACTGCCTTACTTTGACTAATACCACTTCACCTGACATAATAGATCTCCAATCGACAGCTTAACTCAATAACAAAAGTCAGACAAAGTTCTATTTCACATGAATTGCCCTTAATGTTAATCGCTTATTAGAATTTTCAGTCATGAACAACAGTAATCGACAATATCAACGGGATACCTACCTACACTTGATAACTCTCTCTCTCTCTCTCTCTCTCTCTCTCTCTCTCTCTCTCTCTCTCTCTCTCTCTCTCTCTCTCTCTCTCTCTCTCTCTCTCTCTCTCTCTCTCTCTCTCTCAAAGAAAGATAAAGAAATATTTTGTCCCCAGTACTTATTTACATTTAAAATAAAAAATATACCATTTTGTAAAAGGAAAACTTCGGGTAAGTCCAAATTTAAACGACTTGTTAGCAACTGGCACTTAAATTGGCGACCTTCAGTGATTTTCGTGCAAATCTAAGATATTGGGTCACATCGCGAAGGTACAGCCATCATTCAGTTCAAATATGTATGCCATCGCAGTAAATTATATAAATTATTGACGTCCGTTACGGCCGTGGAAGTATTCAAAAAGAAACCCCAGGGGCATCGTCGCTTACTTGCAGTCAGCTGATCTACAGCTGATCACAAATAGCCCAGCTGATCGTCTTCACAATAGCTGTTATTTTCGTGAAACGGACAGTGCGTTTTCATATGGTAATTAGGCAATGTTTA
>NC_135562.1:2312500-2335000 GCF_964340395.1 Glandiceps talaboti
AATTGGTAAAAAAAAAAATTTTGTGTGAGACGTTCAAATCATTGTGCCACCTGATTGAAACTCCTCAATCACTCTGGTTTTGTAGTATATTATTTTAATATTTCATTTCTAAAACTCTGAGTAAATATAGCAAAATAAATCCAAAATCGGCTGAAATCGGCTGCGCTATCATACCAAGCTTCAGCATTAAGTGCGTTGGACTGACGTTCCAAAAGTCATCGAGTTACGAATAGCAACTAAAAACAAGTTTGATAATTCAATCTCTGTTGCTGTGCAAGATTATGGACGCAGGTTTGATTTTGTTTATTCCTTGTGTTATTTTACTGTTGAATAATGGTACTACGATTTAGGAAATCTAATAATATACGCCTGTCAAGGCTGCAATGATAAACATTCCCTAGTAGGGGTGAGTACAGTACTAGTGTGATATTATAGGTCGGTCCATGCTAGTCGTAGTAGCTGTAAAATGCTTGGAATACAGCGTAGGATGGAAGTACTATTTATGAAAATTTAACATTGTTTTTATTATCGGTTATTGAAAATATTTTCGAACTAGTCATTTTTTGCAACTTAGTATTGTTGGATTTTATTATTTCCTCAAAAAGATCTCAATAGTTTTGAGATGTATGATATGGTTGCGTACAGCTGAACATGAATGGAAATTGTACAACTTGGTAACAGTACACCTAAGACCCGTTGTATGGTAGTATGAGAGGTACAGAGTTTACACTGATGGGATAACACGGCCATGGACAACTAATAATGATAAAACCACATTTTACAAGTATTTGTCAATAATCTTTTGCAACTTAATGAAAGGATGGACAATTTTGAAGTCACTAGCTTGGCTGAAAAGCGAAACATACAAATATAGGCATACACACACGCAATCATGTACGCGCGCGCCTACCATACACATACGTGCGCATATATGTACGCACTGATCAGACAGGCACAAGAATATCCATGGATAAGTTTTCCTGTAATGACATAATCTTCGAAGTAAGGTTTAAATTGTGAAATATGATCCAGTCCCCATGCAGCGATTGATAGCAAACAGCCGATATTAAGGGATAATCAACTCAACCAAGTACAGCAAACCTCCAGGGCAAAAAGCACCACGACCATGGTCGTTATTTTGGCGGGCAACCTGCCCGGTTATTTATATGTTTTCAAGCATCCGGTACAGTAGTGTTACCCCCATCATTACCAGGTGTGATTTACGACTAAAGTGTATTAACCATGAACTTGACGGTATATACTTGATCATGGATGTGACGTTTGACACCGTTGTTGGTTTCCCGACATGTAGTATAAATATGTTGCAATGCTACTGAAAGCTTCTCTCGTTCCGGACACTTTCCCGCCAAAATTATCTGTACAAATTCTTGCTTCCTTACAACTCCCGCCAAAATAATTTCTGCACAAGTTGTCGTTTCCATATATTATTTTCACACAATAGCCGTCCTTTTAGACAAATATTGTTGGAATAATGTTGTTGAAAATAAATTGATGTCGAATTTAAGATAAATATCGTGAAATAGCCATTGTATTACTGTTTATGTTTCTACTGGTAGTACTTTTCAATTGTTGACAACAAAACGAATCCTATTATAGCTTATAGAGTCTAAATGATAAAAAATAACAATTCATATTTTCGATAGACAAATAATAAAATTTTGAAACGCAAAACAGCATGTATGTTGTTGTGATTGAACCCTGCGACCTCTGACCTATGACCCTCGGCGATTAACGAAACATGGATATCACTTCACTTATCGCTTAGCATTATCAACAAATGCCAGATCTGTACGTGACATAATTATTAAACTTTGTTTTGAAGGCAATGTCAGTTTGTTTTTCTTTCTTTCTGAAGCCCACAAAATACTAAAGGTGACAAGAGTTTGTGTGAACGATAACTACTCGTTTGTAATATGTCAGAATTAGAGTTCAAAAATCAAAATTGTCAATTATCTTTCTTATCGCATAATAATTTTGACACACTTTAAACAGAGATAGCATAAATTGATCCCTGGATGGGCCTGGATCTAGGTTAGCGTACTTTGTAACGAATATAACCATATGCTGAGATGTGAAAAACAACTTTTGAAGGTCGTACGGTTAAGGGGAGTCCTTCCTAATTTCTCACAGTGAGTCATTCTCGCAATTTAGAAAATCTATCGTCCTATATTAAATGCGATTTGTAATGATTGCTTTTGAAAATTTCCAGTTAAATGCAAATAGCACAAATGAAGAAAATATTATAGTGAGATAATAGCCAATTTCTGTAAAATGTTCTTGCTAAATATTTTATAGTTTGCTAATGTGCGTTTGTGTGTCGTTTCCATGCATCGCTCTTCACTATTCTAATGTTCCTCAAATAAAAGTTTTGGGTAAAATGTAATAAAGTTATGAAAATTGTTGTTTTACTTATGTTTTTTACTTCAGTAAAAGTAGTACAATTTTGCAAATAGGGTAGATCCTGTTTAGAATAACTATTTCTGTACATAAAGCGTCCACAAATCCAGGTCACTGAATCTTCGTTTCCCTTCCCATCCCTATCCATGGCTGAGCGCCAAAATAGAGAGCATGAATATAGTGCCAACTACCTTAAAACAAACTGTGCGGGGTAGTTAAAAATCGGACTCTGTGGTTTCAAATAAGGTCGTTATTTAGACCATGGAAACTCAAGGGTCAAAGGTCATAGCAACCACCTGATAACTTTAATTTGTTTATTACATAGCTGAGGTTATTTTTAGCAACAAAAATTGAAATTAAATCAGCTGATTATCCCTCGTCCTGTAACAATGTCAAGGACACGGTATTTGCTTCAATTTCTCGTTTGAAATGATAGAAATATTTGTCATACTGTGTACTAATCCATAAGTTGCAAATGGCATCATGACAAAACTGTATTATAGCTTTTGGTTTACAGGTCAACACTTTAATCATCCTCTCCAATTATGTAGGAAACAAAACTAGGTGATATACTTAATGGCGTAAAAAGTAGTTAAGTTCTTTATCTACTGAGAACATATCTACTTTGCTACGTCACTTAAGTGTATTTAACTGTTTACTTACCGAAGTTTATATAATTATACCTTTTTTAAAAATTGAATTCGAGTAGTGATCGTGGTCTACTATTTTCATAATTGTTTTGTGATATTTTGCACATGTACTGAATTCGCTCGGTACGATATTATATGTTGAAATATAAAAAGCGTGATAGAGGGTAAACTAACTGAAAGCCCACATAATGTTGTGAAATCACCAAAACTGGAAGCCTAAACATCAAACCATTTCAAACATTCAATAATTTTCATCGCCGTCATATAAAAAACTATCCTGGTATCTACAAACGATTACTGGTCAACTCCCTCCTACATTAATCCCCTCCTTCCCCCTCGCCCCCCCCCCCTCACATACACACACCACCCCACCGTACCAACAATCAAAAAGCTGTGTAGGCATACGATGAAATTCTACAAATATTTGAAATATTGATATAAAATAAGCAGGTACTTTAGTTATGCATACTCGTAATGTTGTAAATCCTCGACATATTTTCATAAAATATAGGTCAATTATATGATGTATTTTCGTACTGGCACAGTGCCGGCATCTATCCATTGCACAAACTGAGCACGGAAATGTTGGCACCGTTTCAGTGGTGACTCTAGCTTCAATTGATGGCAGTGTATGTTGTCTTCATCAACCCTTTGATTGCAATATTGTGACACATGTGATTGATCAACTGTGTGATACACATATGGCGTAGAAAGTAGGACAATTCGGATAGGACACCAGATTTCACTACTGCGCATGACCACTCGACTAGAAAACATGTCTGTTGACCAATATTATTTGTAGCTGTAAATTGAATTAATACAACGATGGGGCAAACCATCGCCGCAAACCACAGCCTCTTTTACGGCACCGTCCAAAACTCGTCGTCAATTCTGGTTTGCGAGAATGGGGCTAACAAATAGTTTATAACCACTGTAGGAAAATGGTCTGAACAGTGTAGCGGTGTAACAACATCGTGTGACTCAATTTATTCTTACTTTCTTTCTAAATATCAGCGTTTTAAAGCTAAAATGACATCAAATCATAAATGAGAACAATCTATATGAATCTAGTCTAAAATTAACATACTGTGTCCCAACAAATTACTAAGAAAGAAGAATTTTGTTCAAAAATTGTCTGTCAGAAAGTGATGGCGACTGAAAAGTAACGCAAGTGGGGGTAGGGAGGGGTAATATGAATTTCATACTTGGGCCTTACAAAAAATATTGCGTTGTTCCGATTACGCTCGATTTTAAAATAGGTTGGGTTGGTAGATTTTTTATTTCATTTTTTTTCATATGTGAGTGTCTAGTTCAGGTTGTTATGTTTTCCATATGGTCTCTGTGTTATTGGTTTCTTCTAATCAGATGTACAGCCATTACAGATTGGAAGAACAGTTTTATATTGTCTTTTTAAGTTGATGTCAGTTTCCGCATCCACTATTTCTTGCAAGACTTCACATTTTTCGCAGTTGTATTATTTTATTCCCGAATACGTAAAAAAGAAAGTTTAGTGTCAGCGTGAAAAACTAGTTGGGGTCTGGTAACCGGTACCAAACTTATTAACCGCTCACGCAACAACATTAAATGTGATGATTTGGTAGTCTTGTGTAAGTCGTACAGTTATGGCTCTGAAAAAGTGAAATGATATATACATAAAATTTTATAGCATTGACCTTCATACGATACAGGTTTTCTCTGATTGGATATATAACCAGCCTATAATACATAGACTTTATGTTGAGTTATTAACGTATGTAGACTGAATGTCTTTTTAATGCAGCACATCTAACAATCCCAATATCGTTTGTAAACGTCATTATCATTATTTTGTCTGGTCTTTCGCATATATACACATTTGCATAACCGTAGCCACGTATTAAACTAGCCAGGAATCCATGCGAATGGGGGTTTTGAATTCGTTATTTTAAAATCAAAATTCAAAATCCCCATTCGCCTGAATTCTAGGCTAGCAAACTACAACCAGAAACCTGTTTTGACTCGCATTGTCAGTCTTCTGTATGGAACATATATCCAACCACAGTTTCTTGTAGGTTGTGATTCTGCTAATTACAAACCCAGTTCGGATTTGGATTAAAATTTATGCTATTAAAGCTAGATGTTTGGTAGAGGTGTAGAAAAAGTTGGTAAGTAGCACTTGTCAAGAATGCTCCTATGCACCCCCTCCCCCCTCCCAGGGTAAAGCTCTGTGCTTCACTGATATGATAACACAAGAACTGTAATATTGGAACTGAAACAGTTTTGAAATTGTTCATACGGGTATTTCTGAGTAACCTTAGTGAGTTTCGCAAGAATATTCATAAAATATATAAAACCGCCAATGATTTGATATACGAGCCTGTCACTACCACATGGTACAATTACAGCCTCCAAGTTACAGTGGTACAGACCCCACGCTTACCTCAGCGGTCATTGACCCTTTGTCATCTGGCGTATTGTACAGATGCTTTAATTATGTCACTATGTTTGCCGAGCTGATCTGTTTACTATTAATTCAAATCTTGTCTGTACAGTGACGTCATAATATTGATTAACATATAGGCTGTTTCAAAAATAGTTTACACAAATCAAAGTGTTTCTATGATGATGATATTGAACACCATTGACGCCGCTCCGAGGGAGAAATTTCTCGGGAGAAGTTTGCAGGAGCATACATCAAATCAATTGACATGATATATATACATACATTTTATTACAATACTAGAGTATATTGGTTTAATCACGACTAACAAATGGATGTCGTTCGTACTAAGTTATGCATGCATGCTGTCAGTATGTCAAAATGTGTGGTAAATTATTTACCATACATTTAAAAAAATCATACAGATTGATTCGAGTATCTGTGGTTTGCACACCACACACATACACCTGGGCTTTTTTTAATAGTTGTGTCATGTGACTTGTCATGTGACAATTGCGTCACGATCCCTCTACATGTTGCAATGGACGATGTCACGGAATACGCATGTAATGACCATAGCCTACCAGTCCCACCATCAAATCTTGCAGTCATAGAAAAAAAAATTTAAATGTGGATTTTTTTTAAAAAAATGAGAATATCATGGCCACACCGCATTCCAAAAATAATAAATAATAAGAAAACAAAATTTGATTTCACTTTTGAGGTACAGGCTGTTGACGACATTGATTACCATTACCGGGGAGGGGGGGGGCGTCGTTTGACATGGAAAAGGTTGATGACTTCTCGCCAATAATGGAATATCATTTTGAACGGGACCTTGATGTGAAATGAGCAATCCATTTAAAATAGATAACACCGTGACGGTAGATTTAACATTCTTATACTAGTGTTTTGGCATTGTCTTTCACATTTTTTTTGGTAGCGTTGACAAAATAACCAACTGATTATTGATATACTTGTCGCAGTCATATCTAATTTCAGAATGTACAACTAACCATTATTCTCTTCTCTTACTAGTACATCAACAAAAGTAAAAAAAAAGAGTTGCAAACATGTTTTATTTTAAATAATACTCCTTCATGATATATTTTTGGTACGAATGAGTTACTAAATATTCCACAATGCACATAGGTAGCATTTTACACATACTCAAAAGGGGATATTACGAACCTGGAAATATTTGCCATGTAATTACAACTCACCATTTTAATGCATTCTACTTAGGACCACTAACTATAATAAAAACCAGTAATGTTTTATGTAAATGCAGAACAAATTTACAAGTTTACATTTGCAGAGAAAGTTTGCAACATCATATTTTTAATCTGGCGTGCATCAAATACCAGCAATGTTTGAAGACGTTGAATATCCTTGAGAAGGCCTATATGCTTGATACCCGATCGTAAACACCTCCCGAAGTTCGCATACCAAAACGTACATTTTCTATAACAAACATGTTTAGAAATATGACCTTGTTTGTGTTGTTGAACTTCAGTGAGATCCAGGGTTTCATTTTTCCAAATCAACAATCAACAAGTTGTTTTTTAAAAAAAAACCAAAAAAACCACCCATACAATTAACAGATGCTACCGAAGTAGTCATGTGATCTGCAGTGTGCGTATACAACAACTTGATGCATAGATTAGTTAGATCAAAGTTATGCAATATGTCCAAGGATAGCAATTTGATTCCTGGTATTATTGATGAAACTACGTCATCAGGCACGTGTGTAGGATGTTGAAATTGCGGTCAAAACAACACCAAACAAATGTTTACAAGGTTTTGTTGTTGTTTGACATAAAGTGTATACCCTTACATCGTCCTTGTCTTTGCAACTGTGCCATTTCATGAGAACGACGCTGACACGTAAACAAGGGACTTTAAAGTTGTTGTTGGTGATCTGGAAGTTCACATGAAGTTCACGCAAAGAAGTCACACGCCACTCTACTCACAGCAAATTTTAAATGCACGTGGGAAATAGTCACGTGTCTGTTTACGATCGTAGATTGGTATGAACAGTGTGTTTACAACCAGTGACAATGCTAGGCAGCAACTCTAAAGTCATATACAGCCTAAAGGGAGTATGACAAGCAGGCAGAGCAGATACACATATATGCCACTATGACCAAAAGCCGCTGTATGAAACAGTATGTTGTATCATATATAGACAGAGATAACGACACAGTCACACAGACAGACAGACAGACAGACAGACAGACAGACAGACTAGACAGACTAGACAGACAGGCAGACAGATATATAGACAGGCAGACAGGCAGGCAGGCAGACAGGCAGGAGGACATCTACAGACCCAATGTGTCTTCAAATACACATGGTCCCAGGATAGCTAGTATAGAGGGAGAAATGTGGGGTGATAAAAAATCCAAGATATCACAAACTCCTGGAAGATGGCTATTTTGATGACTTAGAAATTAGGTAGACCGATGGGACAGTGTCAGAAACATAGAGATATATACAGAGAAGTGGTGTAGAGAGATGTAGTGTGAGGGGTAGTGGTAAAAGATAAAGAATGAAAGTGAAAATGACTGTTTCAATGAAATATATTAAATTTATAGAAGGAAGACAGACAGGCTGGCATATATATGAAGAAATAGTAATGGTATAGATAGACAATGGATAGATAGAGAGACACGGTACTGGTAGATAGATAGATGGAAACGGTACTGGTAGATAGATAGAGAGACACGGTACTGGTAGATAGATAGAGAGACACGGTACTGGTAGATTATATAGAGAGACACGGCACTGGTAGATATATAGAGAGACACGGTACTGGTAGATAGATAGAGAGACAATGTACTGGTAGATAGATAGAGAGACATGGTACTGGTAGATATAGAGAGAGACACGGTACTGGTAGATAGATAGAGAGACAATGTACTGGTAGATAGATAGAGAGGCATGGTACTGGTAGATATATAGAGAGACACGGTACTGGTAGATAGATAGAGAGACACGGTACTGGTAAATAGATAGAGAGACACGGTACTGGTATAGATAGAGAGACACGGTACTGGTAGAAAGATAGAGAGAGACACGCTACTGGTATAGATATAGATATAGCACTGGTATCTATAGAGACAGACATATTAACGAACAGAGACAGAGAGATGTGTTGACAGGGAATGAAATAGGTGTAATCTCAGACCACTGTAGTATTGCACAGTGTCATCTGATCATCTTGTGTGAACATCTTGAATCAATAACGTTTAATCCGAAAAATTGCTTAACCCCTAGCTGAATGTTATCTTATAGTCCATACCAATTATAGTATCTCTACACGATGTATTTTTATTAGAACGTTTAGTGTGTCACTTAGTAGATCACGACAACTAGCGACAACAATATTATAGACTGTAATGATTTAATGATGACCTTGGCATGGATGTGAAACTGGTTTGGAAATCAATTTATACTTGCAAAGTGATATGTAATAGAAAGTTGGCGGTGCATTAATGTATCACGTGATTTTGAATCAGCTAACTTATTCTGACCTTTGCATAGTATACCAATATTATTGAGTCAATCTAAGGATGCATTTCTGTGGACTCACCGTACTTCGGACGGGTATATCTTTAAGTACCCGTTTCCCTCCATCCACGCTTGCACTTTTTCGGAAATGAAGATAAAAATACACTGAAATTTATAACTGACTCCTCCTTGGTATGTTGAGTTAGTGAAAAGTGTGAGTGGTATTACCACATTGTACAGGACAATATTAACGCAACGCCTTTCAAACATATCAACTTTGCAGAAATTTAAAATCAATTACAGAAGTGGATTCCATATTATTATCACGCCTACCACTAGTCTAGTTCCTTTTACAGCATCGTTACCATTTATACCTCCACTCACAGTCTAGTTCCTTTACAGCATCATTACCATTTATACCTCCACTCACAGTCTAGTTCCTTTACAGCATCATTACCATTTATACATCCACTCACAGTCTAGTTCCTTTACAGCATCGTTACCATTTATACATCCACTCACAATTAAAAAACACAGTTGGCGTGTATACAGACTTACCACCATCTGAATTGACGAAAACAATAAAAGTTGTAGGTATAAATTAGCCGTCTGGTAACTGACACCCCTTCTCCACCCTGACCCATTTTGTTAAGATAATTTTCACAAAAGAGCGAAATAAATTGAACCGCATTTTCTAATTAATCACTAAAGAAAGAACCTCACCGATAGATTGGGACATTAATTCAGTTACTTATGTAATGATTTGTGTTTTTATTAGAGAATGTTGAACCGAAAACTCTTTAATTTTTTTGAAATGTCGATGGCAACTCCAGAAAATAGTTTATTTGCATTCATTAATTCCCCGTTTGATTCGCGTCTATCTGAACAAACGGTATAGAAAATATGTGACTGTGTATATCAAAACAATACTTAGCAATCACGTTGGACAAAATTGGAATAATTTCATGATAATCTGTTTGTCCATGCTTAAAGAATGCCCTGATATGGTGCACATACCACCATGTGACAAAACTTGTACATTACCATTCTTAAATATTGATAAAGTCAACGGTGTTTCGAATAAAAAATCTTTAGCAAGGTGGGGAGGGATGGGGTGGGGTGGGGTGAGATAATTGTTAGCACTCTATACCCAACGATTACTAACGACCTTGAGGTATTTCCTTGTTGTTGACTAACAGACAAAAATACAATATCTGTATGTGTACAGCACCAGTATGTCTTTCATTACAGTATGTTTCACCCATGATGTGGAAGATAGCTAATTTGTTATTTGATATTTTCATTTGAAAATAGTAATCGTGAAGTACCGATGTACTAGTTTCGAGTCTCATTACTGGATATCGTTAACATATGGTTATAACTTTCACCTTGACCTTGTGTATTTCGTGTCAATGATACGACAATATTAATATCAAAAGTGGTATTCATTGCCCAATCTTCGACCCACATAAATATTTTAATCAGACCCAGCTGCAAGCGGTAAATTGTCGTATTCTGTTATGTACCAACGTGACGTGGGGATTATATCGGTGGAATAACCACATTACAATTGGTGTCCATATGGTAACTATCTTTATGGTCGAATAAGCAAAGTACGTAGTAGCAAAGAGAAATAATAAAGAGATTATGGCTCGCACTACATCGTTTTCAATAACAATGTACAGTTCACATCAATGGTTCAGTGCAGAACAGTTTTAAATTATTCACACACACACACACACACACACACACACACACACATACATACACACACACACGCGCGCGCGCGCGCGCGATCACACACACATACACGTACGTAAGTACGTACGTACGTACATACATACATACATACATACATACATACATACATACATACATAATACATACATACATACATACATACATACATACATACATACATACATACATACATACACACACACTCAATCAATCAATTAATCAATCAATCAGTCGATCAAACAGACAAACAAACAAACAAACAAACAAACAATCGATAAATCAATTAATCAATTATTTCTAGCATAGAAATATGGGCCTGAAGATAAGAAATGTTTTTTTATTATCACTGTATATACCAGAAGGACTATTACAACAAAACAACACAGGCTTAACAAATTTGATAATGTTTACGCGTTCCCCAGCGGTAAATAAGGTATTTTGAATGATTTTTTTAACTGAGATTTCCTGCACGCAGTCGCAAACACAAGGAGGTCAGTGCCCCTATGGTTGGTATTACAAAGTGTATCCTGTTACTTTCAACATCCAATAGTCGGTGTTGACAGAGGTTCCAACATATAGCTTTACGTAATGAACTGCTTGACCTTGAAATCGTATCGCATGTCACGTGTTACTTCGAAAACATTGAACATGTGCTTTTAGCTCACAATCCGTGATATATCAACAGTTCAAGGGATAGTAAACAACCACTTGTGCTGACCCCTTTAATCAGCGTGCGGTCACTTTTCCCGCCAAAATGATTCGGACAAAAAATGTTGGTTTTCGATATTTTGTTAATCCTACACTTTTTAGAGAAAAATCTTAGAAATTATTGTTACTAATTAGTTAATGTCAAAGTTTGTGTAAATAAAGTTGCAATAGCTGTACGAAATAAACAAAATTATATTCAGTTTTATTTTAAAAAGTGATATTTGGCACGAGTAAAACTGTCACGTGAATACGTAGTCTCCATATCTGTTCATATTCACGCTATACTAGCATATTGTATTGGAACACATCACATCACCTTGTTTGTGAAATATGTAAGTGAAAACAAAGTTATTCTGGTGATTCATTGCTAAAAATATTATTAAACTATTTCGAGGTACCGTCGTTTTCTTGTGATCTCTGCTATCAATGCTCTATTTCAGGACTCATTCATGCCTTAGTGGAAGGTACTGTCACGCAGTCTACCAGGAATATAATTTATATCCTTATGGTCGCACGCTTTCATGGGTTCTGGATCTGGGATAGGTATCACAACAACCCCAATCAATCCTGAAAAAAAAGTGAAATGAATAAACCATTCTGAATTCTTTATTCGTATTTGATTCCAAGCTGTAAGAGTACAGTCAGCTTTTACCATGATGTGTATTTTACAGGTAGGGGCGCAACAACAACAACAACAACAACAACAACAACAACAACAATTATGAGGACTGAACTGACTGGAGATTTCAAACGTAATCCGTTTATTTATCAAATTATACCAAAACATGTCCTTCAAACAGTCACATAAACATACAGGTGTAACAAAGGGGAAAATTTCAACCAAAACAGACAAACACACAACCGCAAAAGCAAAACAACTCCGCCTGGATTCGTACCCACTGAACTGTTTAGTCACAAACACATAGAAAACAATGACTGACACATAACGATAACAGGTTGTTTTAAGAAAGAACTGCCGTTCCTGATAATCCGAAGAACGCCTCTTCGTACTTGTTGTCATCACCGTGCTATGCAAACATGCTACCATTGGAACACGATCTCGTAAATGGGAAGTAAGAGTGACCTCTAGGTCATTCAACGAGTAGAACTACAATAACACCGGTACACCGATAGCCTCGTTTCCCTTTCCTGTACATTTCTTAAATTTCGCCAAAATGCGGCTCTTCACTTGAGTGTTTTCAACTGTCTAGTTGACTGCTTCTTCATTTGACTTTTATCCGACAACCATAAATCATAATGAGAATGAATAATAACTTTAATTATACCGTTAACAAGTTATTAACTTCACGAATGCTGACGATTAGTTGACAAAGATCGGCATTGATTTGCCAACAGAATCAACAGAAATTTGCTTGAAAGATGTAGTGGTGTTTCACACTAACCTAATCGTCAAAAACAGAATTTTACTGCCGCAAAAAGGTATAATTGTGCCCGATGCTTTAAGCTTTGTAGGTCAGGGGTTAACCCTGTGTCATACACAAGACGAGAGTAAACAGGTTGCAACCACAAAAGCCGTTATTGTATTTTTACGCCATTATCATAGGCGTATTGATAGTGTTGAACAAACGAATAAACACAATTAAAACGTGGGTTGAATTCATAAACATATACTTTGAATACCACATCCACGCGACCAGCAACGCGTCGTCAACTTTGCGAATACGTTGGCTAAAGTCTGGAACTACTGCAGTGGAGTCGTACACTGTCAACAGTCTAGTGGAGTCGGTGAAAAAAAAATTATGACATCATGGTGAATCGCAATTTATAAGTTGACAGAATTATTATCTAGTCATGTTTTTGACAGTTACATGAATTATAATGTTGTGTTGGTTATTTGATTAAAGTGTCAAATATCATATACAATATTGCTTTGATCAGAATACTCTAAATATCAAGTACATTGCATGTATTTCCATGAGATTATAGACTGAGAGAGAGAGAGAGAGAGGGGGGAGGGAGGGTGGAGGGTGGAAGGAAGGGAAGGAGGGAGGGAGGGAGGGAGGGAGGGAGAGAAAGAAAGAAGAAGAAAAAAGAGAGAGAGAGAAAGAGAGAGAGAGAGAGAGAGTGAGAGAGAGAGGGGGAGGGAGGGAGGGGAGGAGGGGGAGAGAGAGAGAGAGAGAGAGAGAGAGAGAGAGAGAGAGAGAGAGAGAGAGAGAGAGAGAGAGAGAGAGAGAGAGAGAGAGAGAGGTGGGGGTGGGGGCAATCAAATGAGTACCAGTTGAGAAAAAGGGGGAGATGGGGAATGAGAGTTGACGAGATGTGGATAAGTCGTTTTGTGATTTTTAACTGATAAGGACTTTCCCACTAAAACCCCCTTTTTCTTGACAGGTTTCAACAATGAAACAACATCTAGTTGTACGTTTGTTTGAACATTTTGACCTGTAATTGCGCGATAAAATTGACAGAATTTAGGCTTATGTCGCTTCGTTGAGACGATCGACGACACAGGAATTGAGAGATCAGGACATGAATTGTATACGGCGGCGTAACAGATAACTACAGTACATTCTACATACAAATGTATGCCTTCAGGCTAGAGCGGTCTGAGGTATATGAAATCTAAACCAAACACGTAATTGAACTCAGAACCCTGGATGACAAGCCAGCTGTAACATGTCTTGTAATATAGCACGAAAATGTATAAACATTTTCAATTTATCTGGTAGAAAATGTCATAAAAGTTTACCTCTTATATAAAGATAGCAATGGTAACTGAATGGTAAAGGTCAATGACCTCACGACATATAAAAATGACTAAAGACTTGCTTGTGTACATAAACCATACACTATGCTTGCTTTTTTGTATTTGTAATAAATTGTGACCCTGGTTGGTGATTTATGGAGCATGTGGTATCCAATAACCAGAGCCAATAACGGCAAAAACCTCGCACATTTGACGTTCCCAAGGGGGAGGTGCACGACGGTCTTTTCTTATATACACTACCCTTACTTCCGTATTTTTACTATTTCGCTTTCATTTCCGTACATGAGATATTAGAAATCAGTTTTGCTATTTTAGCAATAAGTTTAAAGCGGTAGCCAAAAAGCCTCGGCCATTTAGATACGTACGTGTATTGCTATGCATAGCCATAAACATAATTTTTGCACGTTTTCAGATATAGTTCAGAGACTCGTAAATTTACAGACAGTTGGTCGTATACATACATTGTACCTGTACTATAGAGCCTTGTACCAAATTAAAAAGACTGTGCGTTCAATCAAACACCACATGTGGAACAACATCATGCCTCAGTAAACATTTCAACTCTGAATATAATGATGGGTATCATTGTGCTGGAGTTCTTTGACACAATTTATCGATTTATCTTTTACTTACTTGTATTTATCAGCGGCGTGGTTGAAATTTAACGTGTTATCATTTTGCAGGAGTTTGATTATTTATCGGGTTATCTATAATAAATGTAAATGTAAATGTATTGTAAGCTTGTTTCTCATTAAATCAATCGAAATCTATCAGTTATAGGCATGATACCATTTTGAGTTTTGTTCTTTGACATCCACATTTATTTTTTATTTCTTTCATTGTATTTCTCAATTATTTGACCATTCTGTCATCTAGGTATCTGTTCCCCACCTCTCTCTCTAGCAAATATTCCTTTTTATTACATTTGGCGTAAGCAATAATGATTTAACTTGAGCTTCGTTACCCCCCCCCCCTTCATGTTATCCACATCCCTTGTTATGTTCAAACTCAAGTCATTTTAACACTTTATATTGTAAATAAGTTCAGACATTAAATATTCTATCTGTTTCCACATATAAGTTCAGACATTAAATATTCTATCTGTTTCCACATATAACTGTGTGTAAAACTGTGTGTACACAGTATCACTCTACACGTGTAACCGTACATCACTAGGGTGTATTTCATTTCAACATGCAGATGTTGCATCCTCGGGGGGCACACTCCGCTTTTCAAATATCGAACGCAAGAATAGCCGTGGATGGTAAATATGTAGGGTGCAGTAAATGTCAAATGCTACCGACACTGTAATTTACATTTTCATCATGCGGAGGAAAATATCGTGACCTTGTAGGAAAAAACAGAATATCGATTAGAAACGAACTATTAAAAATATCAATTTTGGATCTCATATTTCTCACATTTAAAGTTTAAAAACTACTAGAATAGTTCTATTGAAATGTTATTGAAGTATTTTCACTCATGTGAAAAGTTTACACACCTAGCTTGTGTACTAGTATGTTTTCCAAGTATATTGAATGTTACCGTTAGTATGTATTTTGTGACATGACTACTGCTAACGAACCTTTACATAATCCCAAATACCGATAAAAATTGAACTCGTCTCGGATTTGTTCGATTTTTAAAAGTACATACGTCTTTCTGATTGGTTCTCGTTATCTGTTTATTAAAATACGTCGTTGTTTATTCAAAGACTATATATAAGTATTAGGATCTCATAAACAGAATCACAACAAAATCTACGACATTGAGGTGAATGATTTTGTTGGTGAAACATTTTGTACGAATTGATGACTACAATGTATATGAGGCCAAATAAAGAAATTGTGTGCTACTGCTAACCCAACCCAACCCTAATTTAAGCTTCCGACCCTAAACATTTTTTAAATCATTTAATAAAACAAAACAAAAAGATAAGAAATTCTTTGTCTTCTTTGACCTTCATACGCGCCTGTTTTAAAATTTCATTCCCCAGCGATGTCTGTACATATATGTCAAACTATCAGTACACATTTCATCAATCTATCATAGAAGAGGTATTTAATTCTGATAGATATTTTGTTTGTTTTTGGGTCGAAGCAATATTTTTCTTCAAAAATAAAAATAATTAAAAGATAAAATTTAAATCAAATCAAACCCCGACCTACCTACTCTATGTTTTGAGGTCACGGAAACACACAATTATCTAAGTAATAATGCGATCACTTCAACATGAAGTGATATATTGAAGGTTAACATGACCTTGGAAGTACGCACAAAGAGTAAGAATATAAAGTACTTTTGGACTGATGTCACTGTGCGAGTACATCGAACCTTCAGTTCTTTATATTAACCCGTGTTACGTCAAAGAACTCACTGTCAGCTGTGTGAGTGTAACGTCCTGGCAACTTTCAATGAAGCACGTCAAAATACAATACGGGGTTCGAAACTATCGCAAGTCTTTTCATCTTGACATGAATAGCTTTAGCTTCATAGACAAGCACTAAAAACTCATACAACGGATGTTTTCAACACATTTCTTCGGCGGTTTTTGTTAATATCACAAAGCAATCACATCACGGGACAAGTACAGCTAGTGGTATACAATGAGTATCTTCTATCATACTGTGACCCTTCTGAACACTGCGATATCATTCAGTAATTCCAATTCAAACCTAGTAGTTTCACACCACGATCCCTATGCACGATATGTTTGATTTACGTGATATTTGCTACATTTGGTAAAGTTCACATAAAACAGTAAACACGTTGGCGCCAATTTCTTTTCTAGTGTGCATGTGCCATGTTAGTTTGATGTAAACCAGGCTGCCACAGTAATATGCATTTAATACCATTTTACATTGAAAATGAAATAGTTACAAAATTGGAAGAAAGAAGACTCTATCTGTATACTTGCTGTATAAGATACGAGTGGAGGTCAATGACACTACTATTGTCATTTGATGTACGATCCTATTACATTATAGAGCCTATAATTGATGGATAGAAATGAATTGTTGACGAGTTTTGCACCCAGAGATTAGTTCATGAGTAAATCAAAGGATAAACGTTGTTGATTGATTGATTGATTGATTGATTGATTGATTGATTGATTGACTGATAACTTGAATGATTGGCTTATCAACTTACCTATCAAATAAATAATTGACTGAACAATTAATCGATCGATCAATCAATCAATCAATCAATCAATCAATCAATACATGTATCGATTAGCGAGCGGTACGAATGAAGTAGTCGGTGTATGGCCAGCTTGATCAATGAGAGAGAGAGAGAACGAGAGAGAGAGAGAGAGAGAGAGAGAGAGAGAGAGAGAGAGAGAGAGAGAGAGAGACAGTCAGCCAGCCAGCCAGACAGACAGACAGACAGACAGACAGACAGACAGACAGACAGACAGACAGACAGAGACAGGCAGACGGAGGGACAGACACAGATACGTGGGGAGATAGGAAACAATATAAACAATGAATGAATGAATGAATGAATGAATGGATGGATGGATGGGTGGGTGGATGAATGATTGAATGAATGAATGAATGAATGAATGAATGAATGAATGAATGAATGAATGAATGAATGAATGAAAATTGGAACATAGAAACTTCAGGGGGATGCCTAGTTTGGAGATACATATATGTAAGTCGGTGATACATGTGTAAATACATATACAGAAAGTAGAAATTTACTTGTATGGTTTGCAAAAGGTTAGTTGATGGTCTGTCAGAGGTTGGAGTCAAGACAGCTGTGCTTAAAAACCTGAAAACAGAGTGACACCGTGATGTTTCTCTATACTGATGTCACATGTGATGTCAACAACCTATATTTACAGTTACTACAAATTATACATCAACCACGGTTTCAAGCTGTTTTAGCCTCCATGTCATCAGCCCGTTTATTACTGTTTGCTTGGGGGTCGCTGACATGGAGCAGTTTACTGTAATTTGGGAACATTAAAAAGAATTAGCCGAAAGATATACGGAGACACCCCTTTTAAACCTGACATAAGGTGAGCATAAGTGACTTGTTTTTCAGCAGTAAAATCTAGCTATAAACCAGCTCTTTATGATAACTTCTGACCCACGGTGACCCCTTCAAAACATGAAGGAGATACTCGATGGTTGCTATGGATTGGCAGCGTTCCAACATGATCAGTTTCCTCCAGTCACGGGTATCAGTGGAACCAGCTGGGTAGCACTTCCGGATTTCAATGACCCCATTGCTTTCAGTTGTCCCCATCATACATGCCGTATGTGTACAAGTTGACTTTTTTTATTGATCCAATGGAGTAAAGCAGATTACTGGTTTATTGTAAACTTTACAGCCTGTTTTTTTTTTTCATTCAATAGTCTGTTTTGTTAAGTAAGAAAGTGTTATAACTAGATTTGATGAGTCTGTATCTCGATACCGATTCCTTGCAATTCTCAATACTCGTAACATTTCAGGAATCTTTGCAATGACGTTTGTGTCAAACAAACAACCCCAAAGGAGGTTTTAACTCGAAAATTCTGTCATTTCAGTCCTTTTTAAATACGATATTTTCATTTACTTTCTTCTACATGTATGCCACTTGTATCTATCTATCTACCTACCCACTTCTCTGTCCATATCACCCCTCCCTCCTTGTCCGTTCACATATCTCCCTCTCCCCTCTTCTCCCTTCATATTCCTTGAAAATTGCCTCTTTCCAATTCTGTGTGTGTGGAAAACTCGACTCTTGGGTACCGTGGAATAAGTAGCTGCTTGACCAAGTGAGTACAATTTTAAATGTCAAAATGACCAAAGTTGCACCTCAGCCCGGACTATGAACGATCTCTGGTACAGTATTTGTTTTGATTTGTCATTCATGTTAGTTCTACGAGTAACTTGGTAAATTCATAAAAAACGATGTATTTGGAATTCACGGGTGATTTCCTGCATTATTGGGTGAAGGCCATTATCGATCGATTGAAAAGCGGAACTTGTTGTTGAGAGTGTAATTATCAATGTCAGAAAACATACTTTACAAATCATTCAACTCAGTTTGTCCTTTAACTACAATTTATGATAAAACCATTGTAAGCTTAACTGTATGAAAAAAAGTTCGACTTCCTCTTTTAACACGTTCACTCTGTCAAATCATGTGCTAACAAAGTTGCACCAAAGTTTAGACTTAGTTCTTTGGAGATATAATCTTCAAATGTTATCAATAAAGTGCGAGTAGCTGTACTTACAGTACTTGGTTGTGTGTGGACATCGTTCATTTCCAGAACCTGTTTCTAAACAATATCCATTTATCTCACATTGTTTTTGGTGCCTAGACCAGGATGCCCTAAACACAACCACACGACCCACTACAGACGCTTGAAAAGGTAAAGGCTGCACTCTATTCACTTACGGAAAATGTTGTGTTCAACTTTTTTTTTTTATCTTTCTCAGTTATCAGTCATCCAATACAACATAGGTTTACGCGCTCACCTGAATTCGCAATCACTCACTAGGGTTATCATTTTACACAAAAGAACAAGACGTGCGGTTAAAAAAATACTTTATTGAAATAAAACATGATAATATCCGGAGTTTTTCTAACCAAAGATGATAAATATGATTCCGACGGCTTTTGACATGTTCACTTGGTCAAATCCTGTGCTAACAACATTGAAATTGGTACCAAAAGAGTAAGTATATATAAATATAAATCTAATTATGTACGTTGTACAATTCCACGAGGTCAATGAACTATTCAATATATTCTGTAAGTATTACAGTTTGTACGAAGTAACAGGTGGCGAGCTATACATCGCTCAATGTATTGCCATCCAATTTAATCTGAAAAGTATACTCTACCGAGTAATGAGGGTGATTACCTTCCCTGTGGTGTTAATTTGAACGTTGTATAAAATAATACATTATTATATTGACTTTGTGGTACTTTATGAAGGCTAGCAAAATAAAAGACTGCAATAGTGTACAAAAGGACATTATGTGATAATTACCACGTGGTGGGAATAGGAACACGTCGACCTTTATTTCTGAGTTCAAGTTCACTTCTCTACTTGGAGAACTTTCTTTTGGACACTTCCTAATGTACATGTATTCATATCTAGCAAACAGAAGAACGTTCATCCCTGAGAAGAATTGAATTTCATACAGTATAAGCTTTTGGCCTCAGGAAAAGACTTGATAGTGTGACCAGTCATGGCCAACAATCACGTTCAAACGGACCGTCAACTAGCCCTGTGGTCACTGTGGCTATTGCTTGATGACACAAAGTACTCAGTCACGTGATAGAAGGGATACGGGTGAAATGGTCACGTGTTTGACCGTGCTGAATTTTTTTATTTAAAAAAAAAAGAACGAAATCATAATAACTTTTCAGAGGAGAGTTAATTGGTCAATGTGATAAACTGTATCTGTGGATAGGTGCGCTATATTAAACAGTGTATTTTAGGAGCAATATCTCTAAAAAATTTAAGCAATTGCCCTTAAAACGAGATCCATCCCCGGGTCTGTGCGTTTGTAGAGACGAACGTCTTTGAACAACGCCGTGGTTACCTTTAAGTTTAAATTCAAAAGAAATGTCATCAACAGAACCAGGTCAAGCGTACACAAAGTACAAATTGCTGTGGTGTTGCGCAAAACAGAATATTTTAGGAGCGTTCTGCACATACATAACTTTATTATAAGTCTTCACCCATCGTGAAATTTAATTACAATTAACCATGGCAACGAAGCAATCCCTGGTACGTGAATACGTCACATATAAAATGTATCACTAAAACTATCATGTGTCCTTTTACCTGAGGGTATTTACACAACTGGTGAAGGTCTTTTGACTTTACCCTTGGTAGTTCGTGTTTTTCCGATCTCTTGAAGGCGTAAACGTAAACAGGTTGGTATGAATAGCAGCGGGCAAGCAAATTAGCTTTAGAGCTAGCTCGCACGAGCGTTGTTAAATTTCAGTTTGAACTGGCACGTGCCGGGTACTCAAACACTGAAAGGTGCTAATAAAGCTGGCTTCATGAAAGTGTTCCCACGAACTGTTTATCAATGGAACTTCAGCCAAGTCAACAAAGTCTTTTGTTTCGGTTCGATGTATATCTACATATACTCATTGCAGTTAATGAGATATGTATTAGCACCTCAACTATAACTGTTTACTTAAAAAATGACAATTAGACATTGTCATTAATGTTGTAAGTTTATCAAAACACTTATTTTTGAAAACCGTTAAATTATATTTTTCCCATCATGTCACAACTGTGTTAGCCCTGCTACCAAGATTTAGACATGTACACATCTGTTACATGACATCCATGAACAAATGTTTGTAGATACTAGTATTGAAATACTTCATTCTTGGATTTATACACTTTGTTCTCTGTCTCTGTCTCTGTCTCTGTCTCTGTCTCTGTCATACTTTGTTCTATCTATCTATCTATCTATCTATCTATCTATCTATCTATCTATCTATCTATCTATCTATCTATCTATCTATCTATCTATCTATCTATCTATCTATCTATCTGTCTGTCTGTCTGTCTGTCTGTCTGTCTGTCTGTCTGTCTGTCTGTCTGTCTGTCTGTCTGTCTCTGTCTCTCTGTCTGTCTCCCTGTCTGTCCGAGTCTATCTCGTATAAAAACCTGGTATGTAAGTATTCGACGCTGCAAGTAAGAACAGTGCAAGTGACATTGCCAAGTCATTATCTTGGGGAAAGTGAGCCGTGCTGAATCGATAAACCCCCCCCCCCCCATCTTTCCTCGCATAAACTACAACAAGGCACAGTGGGGGTGTATGATGTCATGATTCAACTCTGTCACTCGTGACCCAACTTTAATCCCAAGGGGATACAACCTTATTGTCTCCTACACACTTTGCAATGACGCATTCTCTATTGGCACTGTGTTGTGCTTTGTCTACCGTACACAATTATTCCCATACACGGCGTCAGCCCCGGAGTGAATCATTACTGTCTTCACGAAGACATTGTGTAAACGCCCCGATATGTCATCGTCGAAAAATCAACGTAAAGACACAATTATCGTTTGTTCTGCAAGTGATTTTACAACAATTCAACCACCCTGGTTAGCAGTGTGACACATCCCCCGTCGCGGCGTCCGCGTGAATCCGAATCATGACATTTTGTCAATTCAATGCTACATATTAAAGTGTAGTCAGATATATGAATCAGCTACATACTCACGTGTGGTCATTCTTAGGTACACTCGGACAGCTGTAGACAAAACGCAGTATTGTATTATATCTCAGACCACTATAAAGTGGTCTGAGATTATGCACTCTTTATTTCGTACTCCAAGGCAATGGAACGA
>NC_135562.1:2337500-2375000 GCF_964340395.1 Glandiceps talaboti
ATCCCGACCCCTCTCTGAAGTTCTGATCACGATCTGGGGTAAATAAATAACATCTTCGCTAATAAAGCATGTACAGCATCAGTTTAAAGGCTGAATCTAGGAGTAAAGAGCAACGTGGGCCATAGGCACTTCAAAGTATGTTTTTCTAAAAAAAAAATACGGCAATACAACATGTTGTGAATCTACTTCTAAACTGAATTGCGTATTTAAAAAAATACGAAAATGTGATTACTGAGTGCCGGGGTCATTGGGTGTATGTGTTATTTCTATTGTTACAATCGCTAAGAACAAAGTAGTGTTGATAGTGAGAAGTGTCAGAATTCGTGGAAATGTTAACAATAACTATTTAATTTATGTGTGAAGAGAGTAAATTTAGAATACCAAGCTTAGTGAAATATAAGGAAGCGGCAGCTTTAAAGTGTGACTGTATGCCACTTGAGTAAATAACACGGAATTCAATGTGCCATGACAAATACTTTTGATAGTACTCCAGCTTCAAGTTATACCACAGTAACGTACATCTTACAAGTGGACGAGTTTAGATTTGTTGGTGCTCCACTGTCAAGGGTTGAACGGATATTTAGAAATTCTGAAATTAATGGAAATCGCGAGGAACTGAATTTATCGAGGTCAGGACATGGACAGAAGTGACATTGATTCATGCGACAAATATTACGATGTGAATCACCGTTTTCTCGTTGTGTGTCATCAATTGACTTCTAGTCAGAGCATACATGCAGAGAGTCATCATCAAAAAGTAGAACTAGTCGGTTAGGGTTAAGTATTCTGAATTGGCGTAGTCAGCCACAAAACTTGAAGCTACACACAAGTTTGTTTTTCACCTACGTATACTTTTGTAGTTACTATTGGAACTCCATCGTCAGGCGAGGTTATGACGCAAAATAATTTCAAGTGCGTATGCTTTTGGCTACTTCGTCTTCCCGCCAAAATCATTTGAGAAATTATAGTTTGTCTGTGACTATTTAGATATTTCACTTTCCCATCCAAAATTATGAATAAAAATCACCGTCTTACCGTCATATGCGAGCATATATGTCTTTTATTTTAGACCAGAATAATGGGAAATATACTTTTTTTTAAAAATCAACAAAATTGTGATACCTTGCGAAGTATTGATAAAAAAGACTGGCAGCGGCTTTGATGTAGGCATTTATCCGTTCTTGGGTATTACAATGACATCAAGTTGTTCGCCCGAAATAAAGTATGTTTTATGGTTTCCAGCGCAGTAGCAATATTCAGTCGGTCACTCAACTTCATAATATATTGTAAAACTAAGCAGTCGCATAATTCAACATAAAAAATAGTTTCATGTGTTTCTACCTCCATGTTGATATACAACCGACTAAATCAAACATGCAGGAACAGTTCTGTGACACACGTCTTGAATGGTTGACCATATGGAGCCCCATTGCGTCGTGCCATATTTGTTTCGGTCGATGAACTTTGTAATTAGAACATGTGTAAATAGAAAAACTGTCAATAATCGTAACAGGCATCCTTTCTAAGTTTTGGTATAATTTTTCTCATTCAGAAAATCATGAATTATCAATCATTGTAGAACACGCGGAAAAAACCTAGAAAATAGCTACTAGTATAAAAAATGATGTCACCTATTTGGAAAATGGTATCTACAAGTACATATATACATTTTGTCATGGTAGTCAAGGATACCGTCTTTACACTCCTTGCCTTAGCTTGAACTTTTTTTATTCCAACTTAAATTGTCAACTGCTGTGCCCATTCTGACATTCAGTGTGCAACTAAAGTTACACTTAGTACTAAATTAACTGTATGTACATATATAAATCCAAATATGCATACATTTTGTTTAACACTGAATACATAAATAAGATTAATATGTGTCACCAATCAATAGTAGTTTATTTGTTGCTATGTGATACATCAAATACATTATTGACTGTTAAAATAACATTTTATACAACACATGTAACAGCTGTCCATAAGTTTTAATGATTTCTTTTTATTATAAAGGAAGAAGTAATTATAGTAGCTTCGACATGGGTTTGTTTGTTTGTTGTTTAATAAAGCTTACAATAGGTCTGTATGGTTACAATGCACACTGCTTAAAATGAATTAATTAAAATGGCGGAGTGGTATAATATTGAACACTTTGCCATTATATGGCAAATTGTTACTGCGTGAGATTTTAGCCGTGAAATATTGATAAAATGTACGAAGGCCAAATTTCAATCGAAATATTTGTTACGTTGAACATAACTACATTAATCAACCATTAATGGTCGACATAAACTTCAGATAAAATAAACGTACATGACATTTTTTGTGGTTTTTCAAACTCACTGAGCTAAGCATGTTTACTTCTACATTGTTATTATATTGTGGTTTGATTTCTGTGGATATTAAAGGTGCCTGGAATACACAATATTTTTTGGCTGATAATACGCGTCAAAATGTAAGATTTATGTGTAGAGAGTCGCGATGACTATCTAACTTGTAACATGCTTGTTAAACTCCGCCTTTATCTGCCTGTACAAATTAGTTTAGACACCGCGAAGTGATTAAATAGATTGTAGTCATATCAAACAAGCCAGTATCAGCAGTATGCCATAACTCTGACGAGTCCCTATACATAGACGTGGACATTGCCCTCTTCACAGTCGAAAAAAGAAGATGTTGCAATCGAGAAATAACGCATCGTCGTAAACCATGTCGTAAATCGTTTACGGTGCTCCAAGACACACCGTCCAATATTCCCAAGTTGCAGTGTCAGGGAAGAAATATGGACTCCGGGTTTGCGAGAATGGAAGTAACATAGCTGTTGATGTTGATGTATGTTTTCAAGTTCTGTATACATTCACAGACAAATAAGTAGATAGTTGTCTGTGGTACATTTCATAACACATGTAATGCTTGGAGACATTTGTGACTGTCAACCTGACTCGGAACAGTGGAGTATATATTTGGGTCTACCACCACGAGCGGCCGGCTATGGCTTCGGCAAACCACTAGAATATTTTACATAAAGATTTGACGTGTGTCGGACTTTAAGACGACGGTAATTTCACGCTACTTGACCAATTTATTTAACTTAACCAATCCCAAAAACTGATTTCGCAAGAGTTTGATTAATTATACAACTATGTCTTATCTTTTTTCTGTAGATGGTGTGACATAATGATGTAATAAATGCGTGACTTTGGTCAACTTCCATGATTAATGTAGAATCGTGATATCCAAAGGTAAACTCTATCGAGTATCGATGACGAACTGAGAATCCAAGGGTTGGTTTTGGATAGTGGAGCTATCATCATTTGGCTCACCTGACTCACTTGACTCACCTGACACTGACTTAGAGTTTGGCTGTAAGGCTGAACTCATGATACAGCCTACCTGTAGACGTGGGGAGGCTGACATTATTTCGATGCTAACATTTCGAGTTTATGAATTTCTCTAACTCTCGCCCTCCTCACGTGAGTTAGAGAAATTCACGAATTCGATATGTCGAAATTCGAAATCACGTCAACCCTCCCCAAGTCTACAGTTAGGCTAGACGTTATACACTGTGACATGAAATGTGTTCAAGATCTACTTCAAACTTTAACATCTCTCTGTTCTTGACAATATCGTGATAGGTCTCTGGAAATATGCTGCATTCACATATAGGTTGTCTAATTCATCAACGACTACAACACATAAAATGACATTCGTTGAGAATATTTATATTGTTCTCTTCATGCAGCCAAACTTGACGGATAATACGAGTGACCAAATAAGGGGCCTTCTCACTACGAGTCACTAGACGAGAAGCGGCAAACCCTTGATTCGTGGCGGTCACAAGTATAAGTTCCGGTTGAATGAAGAAAAGTATTTGGAGAAAAATATACAATAGCACTTGAAAAAAATAAATCGACAAACCTTGACGTTAAAAATGTATACTAATTTGGACTTGTCGAACTTTTCAAAATCAAACCCTAATTTTATCAATCTCAAGTCCATGTCATCGTCACTAGTAGTTGGACTGACTACATTTCTCAAGACAAACATAATTATACCGCCTCAAGAATAATTCATGAAAAAGTGAAAAAATAACATAAACATTAATTAATTCTTTGTGTTGAGTTTGATTTTTACTCGCATTCAATTAATGAAAGTTGATATATCACTGCAAGCTTCACTCCTTGAGAAACGTTTTTAGTGATCACGAGTGTCATATTTTTTGTGCACTTAAAACTGTAAGGCCTAGAAAAAAAGTTATTGGTTCCGGTCACCCGACCCCGCCTAGTTTTTCACTGCCGACACTAATTTTTTTGTACAGATTCGAGAAAAAAAATTATAATAAAATCACGGAAATTGTGAAGTCTCGCCAGAAATCATAGTTGATGCTGAAACTGACATCACAATAAAAAGACAATAAAAATGGTTCTTCCAATCTGTAATGCTGTACAAATGATGGGAAGAAACCAATAATACAGAGACCATTTGGAAAACACAAAACTACCTGACACACACAACTGAAAAACATACAATAAAATACAATAAAAAATCTACCTACCCACCTATTCTAAAATTGAGTGTAATTGGAACCACATAATTTTTTTTATTAGGCCTGAGGCCTTAACTGTTAAATGATTGGAGTGTGTGATTTGTTACAACACTACGGGTTTGGTGTTCCTAATGATGTCATATGTTATCAGATAGGTTTGTGATGTCTGTCAGTGTGTTTGCTATATCAATAGTGCTATCAGCTAACTCGTAACTTATTGATGACAGAACCAACCACAATATCAAGAACTTATCTCTGATTAATCCGCAAAACTTAAAAACAACCCGGCTTATATATTTTTTTTATTCCAATACGGAATTTGATACCATACCAGGTGAAATTTACTTTTGACAAAATATATTTTTCGAGAGTTATTGATATGAAGTGTGACAACCTTTCCGACAATTTTTTTGTGTGTCTTATCAGCTCTCACTAGGAGAAAATGACAATAGAAATTTACCACATCTTAACGGATGCAATAAAGATTTTATTCTAGAGAATTCACATTTGAATGCATAGACTACGACATTTCATAAAGTAATGACTTCTTGCACAAACTGAAGTCGCTACATGGATATCACCATCTCCACAGTTTGCACTGGTCCATAACTTACATTCAGTTATGAAGATGGGTAATTTACATAACTCATCAGACCACGTGATCAGTATGCTTCACAGATGCCGGGGCGGCTTCTATGCTAAATAGGAGATTGAGTGACAGCCGTGCTTCTGCAATCTATTATCTGATTGGTGGAGAGCCAGCGAGGTAGATCCAGAGCTGGCAACCCAGTTACTTAGTTACCACTTCTAAAAATAGAACTGCCACAACGAGGCTGTGATAAAATAAGTTGATCGCTAGTGATCCTGTTATGTTGAAGTTTTATAGTAGCTAAAGTAATCAGCTGTTTAGAGTTACAAGCATTTGGTTTCGAGCAAAACAGTCGTGTTGCAACATGAATAATGTAAGCGGCTCTTTAAATGTCAGTCCATATGTAATCCATTCAACGAGGGTTGGCAAAAACCGCAAATCAGCGGTGCCAATTAAACTGAGACGCCTGAGCACAAAACGGCCAATACTGAGAAACTCTTGAACTTCATATAGGAGAAAACAATTATATTAGTAATACAAAATAAGAACGACAATTTAAACTTGAAATGTAGTAAAAAAATTGGTTATTTTTTTTGCATATATTAACTTGAATTGTGACCAACCAAAGTCTGAGGATTTTTGAGATTTAATATTTTCAAGGTTTTTTTTTTTCTGGTAAAATGTATATTTCTTGAAATTCTCATAACTCTTCACTCATTATCGATTGTGTATATAATAAATTTGATAAATAAATTTCAGGTGACACACTTGTCATCTTGTCTGAATTATGTGATAGTTGTCAGTGGTAAACAAATAATCAAAACACACACATACAAAAACGCAAACAAACATACAGTCAGTCACACTGACGGCAAAAACAGCCAAGCATTCAACTTACATTATTTTGGGAAGGAGTGGACGTTTCTGAGAAATATCATACGTCGTTCTATTTTTATCATCTAATCATTGTTTTCATATTCTGTGTAATGATGACGACCTGTATCGATTCGGAGACAACCGTTCACGATAAAAAAAATAAATTTCACCCAAAACTGACGAACAAGTTAGTTCAGTTGACAAAATACTGGTTTTCTTGTCATGTGGCACTTTAGGTACGTGCTATCGCCATGGATACCAGGTAATCAAACACACCTCCCCGTTGCACGAACATTATGCCACTGATGGGTAAAGTTTACCTGCGGTTTGTCCGGACGATTGCACCTGTCCTTATAAGTCGAAATGCGATCGATATCCGATAGATTTATTTCATAGAGTTCCCTGTGCTAATAAATAAGACCATTAATCACTTCTATTGATGGCATTTAGCATAAAGTGGGTCACGAGGTTTGGTTGCCGTACAGAAAACCAGACTGTTAGGTCTCTATCTGTCATATACTGGAGTATGACTATGAAAATTATGATTGTACTAAGAAAGTACTAACAATATATTTAGTGGAATTTCAGTATCAATGCTGCCAGACTACATTGGATTTGAAATTGGAAAAGTTTATTTTCCCATATTTTTTTAGTTGTTCAGGTTTTCCAAAGTTTCCAAGTGTGTGTCTATTCCCTCTACTTGAGTTAACCGACTATGGTGTTTTAATGATTGAAATTGGAAGACAGAAACAAACCGGCTGCCAATAGAGACCAGTAAACAACCTATGCACTATGTACGTGTTTTCACGTACCGTTCGGTTTCGAGGAAAGAAGTTGAAGTAATAATATTTTACGATAAATGGGAAATCCCTGGAGGTCATTCTTATCTTTGCCATATTTCTCAACAGTAATGCAATGGGTTAGGCTCCTTACACATTCAAGATCACGTACAAAACTTTGAACTGTGGGCTAGTGTATTGATTAGGTTTGGAACTCATCTCGACGGGTTAATAAGGGGGTCAGATCAGAATGGACCCAGGCGGGTAGGATTTCGTAATTGAGTTGACAGTGGCTGACATATACGATTATATATTCGAAGTATTAAACTAAACAAGGGCTGCTTACCTAACCTAGAATCCAGGCGATTTTTTTTTTTGAATTTTGATTTCCCCATTTATCATGAGCTCATCAACATGGATTCCAGGCCAGGCTACTGTTTACCATGATTCATATAATCATTCATATAAAACACTAACAAACAAACGTCAAATTGTCTGAGTGCTGGTAGAATTGTAGTAATAGACGGGTAGGGAAGAGATGGTGGGGGGGGGGAGGGGGAGAGATTGCCGGCTAAAGATGGGGGGGGGGGAAGAGATGGGGCTAGAGATGAGGCGGGTGGGGAAGAGATGGGGGGGGGGGCTAGAGATGGTGAGGGTGGGGAAAAGATGGAGGAGAAGAGATGGGGCTAGAGGTGGGGAGGGTGGGGAAGAGATGGGGCGGGTGGAGAAGAGATGGGGGGGGGGGCTAGAGATGGGGACTCCTTACAGTCACCAAAACAAATAAAGTATACTTGACAACAAGATATAAGGCATTTCTGTGGAATCTTTCTTTTAATAAGTCTTGCATAAAACATTCATCGTGACCAGCACCTGTGTATATCAAGTATAAAATACATCTCTCTATGACTATTTGTTCGTGTCTTGACATTTCTCGAAATCTTTCCACAATAAAACAAGTTAAAAACATGTGATACAAAAAACAATAAACTCTTAAAAAGGCAGAATCATACTCTTTCTCTCTGTGAGATTAAACTATGATGAAGCTCTGAAATCTTTTCAGATTGGAATGTTCAAGTTGTACATTAATTATGATTGTGACGAAAGGCGTTATGAAAATCACCTGTTGCCATGGAAACATTGCTCGAAGGCCACGTAATGGTGAACGGTCCTAAGTGGCAGCTGTACAAAAAAAGTTATGTCTGTTCGTCTTATGACGAAAACTACAAAAATATTTTACATATAACTTGAAACAAATTTTACACAACTATGACCTTTGACCCTGCTTCAGGCATGCGCATATCGAACGGCACGGGCAGTCTCGAACTTTCAAAATCTTTTTTTTTAATGATTTTTTTTCTTCAAATAATCTCATTTTTTTTGACTGAATCAAGAATAACATTAAAATTGTTATAACCATCTTATAAAAAAAACTTTTAATCTTGGCTTCTAATTTTCTGATAATCAACGTGTTAAGTAATTTGAAATGTATTGTGATGTGTGGTATGTGAACCAAGATATGGTGTCAAAAAACTGAAGTACTCATACTGAGACTATAAAATTACAAAGACATGATCTACGCAAATGGGATTATTTCAAACGAACACGTGACCTGATAAAAACAGGTAAAAATGATTTTGTATGCCACAAATGTGAATAAAACTTGCTAAACAGTACTGTCTACTTAGTGAAATGTGGTGATCACCATCCAAGTGCAAATAAATGGAAAATCCTGTGGAAAAACCATGGAATGTAAATATACGTCAATAGTGTATAAATTTGTAAAAAGCCATACACAATATATGAACTATCAGTGTCTATTTAGAATACAAACCATGAAGGTATGACTTTACGATTATCAATGAAAATTATGAAAAATTGGAACAATCTAATAATCAAGTAACAATTTTAGATTTTTTTTTTAAATGTTGCAAATATTTTGAAAAGTCGATATATTATTAAATTAAGTTTTAATATTAGCCACACTAAGCATGATCAATGTGACCAAGTTCGCTTTCAATAACACAGCAGTGACTCATCACAAAACTGTTCTTTTCATGTTATCTCTCTTGATTTTAAACTTATTCAAAAAGTTTTCGCTTTCTATTGGATTTAATGAGTGTTGGCATTTCTATTTGTAGGATATTCTCCTTGGACAATATTGGGCTACTGAACAATGGATACAGGGCTCAACGCAAAATCCCTTTTAGCTGCCGTCTTACTTGTCTTCGGCTTGAAATGCGCTTGACTCGAACTGAAGGTATCGCCAGTCTTTGTTTAGTTATTGCTATGTTGTATCTCGCAGGAATGAGAGTAATTTTCCAGTCCAAAAAAGACGGAATTTCTCCTAGGAAGGAGAGTAATTTTCCAGTCCAAAAAAGACGGAATTGTAAGTTTTATCAAATGTCCACTTTACAGCAATGTCTGTTCTTATGGATTCATGTAATACATCGAAGCCGTAGCATCTGCCAGGGCTGATATAAGACTGCTTTCGAAGTTTGGCTGTTGTGTGTTTAAGTACATGTCGAACTCATCCCTATCAACGTCGCCTAGCAACTCAGCCTCTGTGAACTGCTCAAGCGCTGAAATAACGCTCTCGATTGTACTCGGGGAGAGCATACCTGTATCGAAATTTACTTGGTTGGCATCAACATCATTGTTCAGTGTACCAAATGAGTTAAATTGTTCACATTGTTGCTGTAATGATAGTGGCGGGGAGAGTAAATTCGGTTCCATCTTCATTGAGAAGTTTGATTGGATTGTGGTATTAATAGGAGTAGTGGGTTCACTTGCCTGTGAACAGTACCCTAAATCGGGCTCCGTTTTGATTTGACAGTTCAACTGATCGAATGTGTTGATTGGCGTTGCTGGGGCACTATCTGGTGGGGGTGATGGAAATGGGATAGCCGGTGAAGTCACCTGCTGTTGTGTCGTGTTACTGTTATTATTACTGAACAAAGACGTGGTCAGAGGATGAGGACTCGATACTAAGGCACGCAGGGTACTGAGGTGTTGGGTACCAACACTCTGATTGCTAGCTGGATGGGTCATCGCAAATGTAGTGGGGACTGAATTATGAAAGTTCGTAGCACCAAATCCTTTAAGTCCAAACGTGTTTTCTTGAATTGGTGTATTTGTCGTCATTGTCTCTGTAGTCGACGACAAGGCAGTGTCATCTATGTTTGACGGAAATGTAAAAATATTGTCCGATTCAGTTGGATCTAAAGGTGACATGGCCGGGGTTGGTAAATTCATGGTTGCTAGGGATTCTGTGTTCACAAGCGTAAGATTTATTTTTGTCTTATCAGAAATGTTCGTAATCTGGTTGATTCCTTGATCACCAGTGGCAGAAATTGTCGTCAAAGTTCCACAATCCTGTTCTGGCGTCGGCGAAGTGCGCGGTGATACGTCTGGAGTTTGTAGGGAACTCACATTTGGAGTGGTAGGGGTAGGAGCAACACTGATCGGTGTAGCGGGCGTCGTTGGTGTTGAGGTAATCAAAGAGTCCTTGGTGGCTGTTGTGAAGGTTGCCACTGTGGGAAGGAAGCGTCCTGCTTCGACGCGTTTGCAAACACGTTTCGCCTGTTTATTTCTTCTTCTAGGACGATATTTATAATCGGGGTGATCTGCCATATGTTGCACGCGAAGTCTTTCTGCCTCTTCCACAAATGGTCTCTTCTGTACCAAAGAGAGGCTACGCCAGGATTTGCCTGTGGAAAATACAAAAGAAAAGTAGACGATTAGAAAAACAACTTAACGCATGCGCGATCGATATTAAATTAGACCTACTCAATACTTTGGTTTGGGCGAACCCAATATCTCTGACCACAGAGTGTGAAGTAGCCTCCTCCAACATAAGGTGGTCAGCTCTAAAATTAGTCAAATCAATGTAGCTGTAGGCGAGATCGAGGCAAGAGGTCACGGTCAAACGACAGAGGTCCGAAAAACAACGTTATAGATATGCAAATTAGATTCGTCCCTTGGAAAACACCATTCAAGGCTAGATTTGCATGAAAATGGAGGGATTTTTACTAATCAAATCTCTTGTACGTCGACAAAAGGTGTTTGTGCCATATAAATCAACGCAGCTTCCGAAGTGAAAGTCAGGTTGCTTTGTTCGTCAGCTGATTGCGAACTTTTCGCAACGTCGGAACAATAAAAAAAATTGGTGAATACACTAACAACGCAGTTCACACATTTGCCATACCCTGCCTTTGTCATACTTAAATTCATTCCAGTTGTATTTTTATGAGAAAAAGAAATTTAAAAGAGACTTTTTGTCCTCTCTTCTTGTTTTTTTGTTCTGATGACCTCACCGGTACACTGTACTGTAGTGGCAGTTTCTATGTACGTTAACACATATCTTTCACAATGGTGATTACACCAGTTTCAACCCAGGCAATCAGCTGGCATATAAAAAAAAATCTGTCGGGCCGCGCTGTCAAAGAATATGTGGCAGCACTTGGCCCCAATGCGATAGTAAAAGAAAACATTTTCCAGCTCGTATAATTCCACCGATTAACATATATTAACTGCTTTTGTAGGCTTAGGAAGGGAAATTTTCAAAATGTATAGTTTGCAGGTTGAGAAACGACTAACCACAGCACCGCAGTGTACGACATGCGCCATGTTACTTTGACAAGCTGATCAGTTTAATCATAGCGATAGAGCGTACGTTGAAGTATGGGTCTTATCAGAGGTCGGCTAAGTACCGGGTAGCGATCAGCTGGGCGATCACGCACGTCGATTCAAACACTGAGGCGCCGTTCTAAGTAGACACTGAAATGGCAACTCCGGGTCACTTTTGACAGGCTTTAACAACTGTAGATCAGCCGAATTTCGAACAACACCGTCTCTAGGCGATGAAAAGTAATTGTAATATATAAAATAAAATATCTTACCTAGCATTTTGCTTAAATCTGCGTTGTGAAGATCTGGGTTCTGATCGGCCAGTCGTTTCCTCTCGTCTTTGGCCCATACCATAAACGCGTTCATAGGTCTCCGAATACGTTGTTCCTTTTTTTGTTTCGAATTGGTGCCTTCGTTCGCAGCCTGCTTCTTTTCCATCCATTTGAAATTTGCAGACTGTAGCGTAGCGGCATTACCCGTGTTGACAGCCGTACTTAAAATGGAGGCAGTGCTCAGAGCATTGACGTTAGCCACGGTAAAATTCGGTAAACTCGCCAACAGTATACCCTGGTTGACTGTTTGGAGTGTAGCAGTAGTAGTAGCGTCCATCGACACAAGAGTTTCTGTCTTAATCTGAGCCATTTTGGTAAGTTTAGGACGGCTTTTTCGCTAGTTCACTTTTAACAGCAATCCGTCATACACCGCTTGCTCTTACCAGCTGGTCAGCAAGTGAAGCAATCGAAGCAATCAGCTGTTTTTTCCAAAGGCCAACACCGGAAAACGTCACTCAAGGGGAGCCGGTCTACAGCCAATGAAAACACGGGATTTGACAAGTGCTCCGCCTCCATGATGTAATGCTTTTGCTACATGCAAATTGTCACGTGACTAATGAAGCAGGGTTATTTTTCTGCGATATATTTTCGGTGCCTTGATCAGCATCCAACGTTGGTAGTATAATGCGCTCGTGTGTCCTGCTCTCGCCAACTGGCCTTTTTTTCTTCTTTTTTTCTTTTCATTAGTTCATATCAATTTGAAACGAAAACTATGAAAACAAAGCATTCGCTATTAAAGTGTAATTTATCCCTTACCGTTGCTGTCCTTTTCGAAACAAACAGAACTTATGACCAAGCAATTTGATGGACCATTCACGAAGTAAACATACAAACGGTTATTTTGCAAATTGAGATCATTAAAACAAACATTCTATAGGTGACAGCTTCAAGTGTAAAGGAAATACATGCAAGGGCTTCAATCAAACATAAACAGCATGTTTACAAAATCATGTGGCAGTTTGACAGTTCGCACCGCGTAAGTGATGTATCGGCCTTGGCACACACCGAAGTAGGCCTGGGAGTCTGTACCGTACGAGAAGCGGACTTTATTTTTTTCATTCAGTGTAATCATCTCGGGGTAGCTGGCGTTTAGCACCCCGTGCAACATTCTCTTGTGCATATATGTATACACGTTGGCGTTTTCCATATGCAATATATACGAACGCGTTGGCTATCTGCAATTTCTGCGTGTGTTTGTTGCCGTTGTTGGAGTGACAGGTCAACGGTGAACGAAGTGCCTCGCTCTAAACTTCGATATGTTATCACTAATATCAGAGCTGTCACTTGCTGGCCTATAATTTACGGCAAGTTCAACGAAAATTAATCTGTCACCACACAAACACGTAAACTAGGACGGGGTATATGGATGTTACACTAAACATATCTAGAACTTTATTAAAACATCCTGACACTAAAACTTCAAGAAAGAAGGGAGCATTTCGCGATTTGTGTTTTTCATTCTTTAAATTGTCATTGTGAGCTGATAAAACTGATAAAAGCTTATTTTTTCCTTCTCTGGATTTTTGTATCGCAGTTTCTTTACATATGTTCACGAAAACTTGATTCAGGCTAGAGATTCGAGCGTAACAGCCTTGTCTCGACTACAGACCTCTTTAAAGTTGATGATTTGTTCGAGCGATAATAGGTGGATATAAATTTTCACAAGAACAGTGACGTAACGCCCAGCTGGGAGAGATCGAAAAAGTTGTAAACAAGTTCCGGAAGTAGTTATACCATTATACTAGTATGAGGGCGCTGTTATGCAGGATTTGGGTCACTTAGCTCATCAATACATGCAATACAAGTAATGCAGTTGTTGCTGGGCAACGCCTAACAAAATTTACCAGGGTCGCTGTTGCTATGATGTAATTATAGTTGTACGTAAAGCATGAAATGAATGACACTGAGCACTGTTAGAGGAATGATATTGTTACCTTCAAGTTCACTTGACCCTGACGATGGCAGATTTTTACCGTTTAGTACAAATAAGGTCAATGCATTCCTGAGAGACTCCCTACCACTACTTCTTTCGAATTACCTGCCCGAGTGTCTGTCTTTCCTTCTTTCCTTCTTTCCTTCTTTCTTTCTTTCTTTCTTTCTTTCTTTCTTTCTTTCTTTCTTTCTTTCTTTCTTTCTTTCTTTCTTTCTTTCTTTCTTTCTTTCCGTCTCTACCTACCTGTCTGTGTTTGTGTCTGTACTGTTGCCCACACATGCCATTTTATATTGGTCGGAATTATACGGTTAGAAATAGTTAAAAACTGTTTGTTTCCGATAACATGACTTCAGAGAATAGGGTAGATAGGTCGGGATTTTATTTTATTTTACATTTCATTTTATTAAAAACTTCGACCCAAACACGATACTCGTTAACCACAATACTTCAATCTGTAACATTTGATGAAGTGTAAAAGAAGTAAATGAAGACAATTATGTGATTCAGAAGTAGACAAACACAATATGCAGACTACTGTTGTATGGTGAAAAGACATCACTTCTGTCTGGAATTTGATTTTAAAAAAAGTAGCCAATGGTAATTTGGCAAGAAATTCTACAGGGAATTCAAATAGAAAAAAATTGTCATAATTTTACCTTTTTGCATGTAAGCAATGTTTGCGTACATTTACTTACTATTTGTAATCCCCCGACTTCTTGTCCAAACCATATAATATACAATATTTGATATTCAAGAACGAATTGGTAACCTTTGAACTCGTGATACGATGCTTTCTGTGGCCGGACACGAATTAGCGGAAAGAATTCTTATCTGGGCAGAAGTAGATTTCCGATATATGAAAGTACACTTACTTAGTGAAGGTCATACGTGCATGATAGACTACAGTTCGTCTTTATTTAAGATGGGGGAGGGGGGGGGGTGATGCTATCATCTGACTGTCGACTGCAACTGGCTGCGTTGAGTTTGCAGCCCGAGTCGAGGCTGAGAGCAACTTGAAATAAACGAGTTTGTCAACCAGCCGGAGTTCACCAATCAATTAATTTTGTGGTCAACCTTCCAATTTAACAATTAAGAACCAACAGATCGACTAAATAAAGCAACTAATGTAGAACTTTTGCCAGGTAAGATAATCAATCAATAAAATCAATAATCAATAAGTCAGCCAGTCGATCACACATCTATTTACAGGAAAGAAAAAGAGAACTGCAGATAAATAGAAAGAGAAAAGAGAAAACAGGCAGTACATTAACAGAATACGCTTAATAAACTATGGCGTAGTGAAGACTTCTGTCAAATCACTGTAGTTGATGCTAGTGTTTGATTTGCCGAACTAGCTACTAGTATATGATATCAAGTGACATAGACTTAAGGTCTTCGTATCGTTGTGACTCATCACGATGTATTATTTGATGTATGTAATTAATAAAAAGTTAAGAAGTATTATCTCTCCATAAAACATGTCGTTCTCGTGTAAATGTCTCATCTCGGAACTATGATTAGGCCGAGAAGGTTACACCGCGGTCATTAAATACCAGTAATATTTCAAACCATAAACCCGTCCATGACACTGTACCGGTCAGTGTCCCCTTCATTCAAAATATCTACATAGCTTTATTTGATCAGCTGGTTTGATTGCTTTTGGATCGGAACTGTATATTTAAAATATAAAGACTGGAGTTAACACAACGTTGTGGTGTTTCTATGATATAAAGTATAAATATGTGTGAATATTTGCTAATATGAACAATGTTGAATTCCAATTTTTAGCATTTCGTGGTTTCGTGGTTTATTTCCATAACAGCGCCTTCTTATGTTAAAAGTTAAGCAAATGAAACATTTTAGTGAAAAGTGGGGAAAAACTGTACGGGGTTATAACAGGATATGATGTTAATATCGGATAGTAAAGTTAGAGTGTACTTTTTATTAGTGGCTTCCTTTCAACTCAAAGTTCGCCGATTCCAGGGACCGCCAATCTATTGAAGTCGAATTAATTCTAGTTTGATGCTTAGTTTTAATGAGAATAATTCATGACGTTCCTAAGATAGCAAATGAGTGCTACGGCCTAGGGGTTAATGTCCGCTTCACTGAGAACTACTTTTTTCCGTCGAAATAATTATACACAATACTTCATTTTCTGACACTTTTTTGAGATTTTGGACTTGAATCTTAGAATGGCCATCGTTGATGAGTTGACAAAAAATATAGTGACTGTCGGTGTGCTCTTGTCCAACTATGTGTCGTAAACCGTCCACAAATCTACCCGCCATATCACAGACAAAAAAAGAACAAAAAGAAAAGAAAAGAAAAAGTGAACACCCTCCCCTCCCAATAAATAAACAAACAAACGAGGGTGTAATGTCAGTGGTACACACACACACACACACACACACACACACACACACACACACACACACACACACACACACGCACGCACGCACGCACGCACGCGCGCGCATGGCAAAATGGATGAACAAAAGATAACGGCTGATATTCACTCGCACCCTGGCAGACTTCCACTCACCAATTTCCAACCTGTCAATATTAGTCTAGGCTAAAATGTTGTTATTCTGTTATTTTTGCAATTTGTTCCATAGTTTGACTTAATTTTAGTCTGGAACTAGAAACACAATTATATATTTATTAATCATTTAGCTATTATAGAAATTTGATTTATAACTCTGAATTGTAATAAAAATATTCCAAGTTGAGTTTCTAGATTCTCAAAATAATATGGCTATTATTAGGATTGCCTACAATAAATAATGTGAACTTTATGTACATCGTTTGTTTCAGCTTGAACGTAGCATAACTTGCACAGTTACCATATCATCTTTTATACACTGCCAATGAGACTTGGACAACAATACATGACAACTGATTCACTTCACCTTATCAACTTACAGTTTATAATAAGGTTGATTAGATAACTTTTAGGTTTTTTTTTTTTTTGAAACTTTATTCATTAATTAAGAATATTTTATTATATGAGTTTAAAATAAAGGCTAAGTGAGTCAAAAATGACTTTTAATTCAGGTAATTTGGGCGGGAAGGGGGGTCGGATCCAAGGTTGAAATTGTCAGTGCAAGTCTGGTCTTTAAATAGATAGTCACGCTAAGACGATCACAAACTATAGCAAATGATGTCGACCAGCTTCTTCTGGGCTTCTATATGCAATCAACCGTTAACAATTCGTCACGTAACCTTGATCTTGGGACACTTGATGATAAGATGCCAAAGTGGAGAAAGAATGTTCATTGGGTTGTAGCGAACACTCGTTTTTGTTCTTTTTTTTCAGTGACAGATTACTTTGAACCAAATTTATGGACACAGGTCGCTGTACCACAAATGGCCAAACCCATTGATATTAACTACAGACAGATATTCAATATGTTATAATCATGTTCCAAATCGGGTTCTACTTTTGTGAACGTTTACAATAGAGGCCAATTAATGTGAAACGGAACGTCGTTCATCGTTGTAAACCACAGCCTCTTTTACGGCACGTCCAAGACGCACTTCAGCCTCTTTTACGACACCGTCAAGACGCACACTACATCCTCTTTTATGGCACCGTCGCGTCGCAATGCAATGTCGCCAAAGAAATATCACCTCTGGTTTGTGAAAATGATAGTCGTTTAACTTTAGTTAGCTCGACAAAATCGGCTCTACAAAAATTTACATTATTTAAATTCTTTTATTGGTCACAAAATAGTTCACATATAAAAAGAAAATGTGACAATGTTAGTAGGATTTTTGAAGCGCCAGAAGTTCAGATTTTGGAGTTCGACGATCTTCGGTTTCACGTTAACTGGTTTCTATTGTACAAGGCACACAACTGTAAAAAGGAACAACCCAGGATTTAAAAACGATATGGTGCTAGAGGTGACAGAGACTAGTCAATTATAATAGTACTCTAAAAAAATGACCAAATTTCGCAACGAATTGACTTTGTTTTCATTTATCAAAGAGCTAAGAATTAATTACACAGGATACCATGACTTCTATAACATCACATTGAACTAAATTTGGACGCCCTTGAAACTTCCTTTTGAACTTGACCTGTTCCTTCACCCGATACAACCGAAAACTACATGTTTATCGCATCATCAAAGACAGTCCTCTTTTGTTGTCTTCTGACTTTGCATTACAAATAGAATCGGTCTTTTAATATATCTTAAAGTGACCAAATGGTTTGGTCTCTCGCAGCATAGAGAATGTCTAAGGTCACAGCTGGTTTCAGTGGTGGCAGAATTGTCAACACAAAGAATTCATGTTATACACTTGAAAATACACAGAAGTTGACCTCAGAGATGACGATTTGAACACTGGGTACTCGTAAAGTAGAACAGTTAACGTATGAACAGTTAAGAAATATGAAGGAATGATATTAATTTACAACTGAGTTAATGAAACGAACTTTATATAGTTCTATAGAGTATAGTAAATAATGGAAATGTATGTATGTATGTATGTATGTATGTATGTATGTATGTATGTATGTATGTATGTATGTATGTATGTATGTATGTATGTATGTATGTATGTATGCATCCATCCATCCATCCATCCCTAGCCTATACTGTATTTCTTTGTTCTAACAAACCTTGTTGCAGAAAGAAAATAAGAAGCCAAAAAATAGAGCAACATTGGCAAGTAATGTAAAACTACAATGCCATATCAATTTCATATATTAGTATATGGTAATAATATTGTTAATTAACAAATATGACAACTATATTTTAAACATATGAAACGATTGCATATCTCCATGGTAACGACTCAAAGGGCACGCTGTTTTGTCATTAATTTCACAGAAGTCTTGATAAAAGTAAACACATAATGATTTCAAGTAGATCAATTTTTAGTAAAGACACTATTTATTTCGTGTGTACACGCTCAACTTCTTGTGTATGCTAATTACTTAGAAACAGACATTTTTTATATCTGAATTTCATTTTTTTAATTACTTTAGTTGCCATGGATAAGGTGATTTTGGGGAGTTTTACCTTCTATCAAATTTCAGAATATGAATAATGTATATATCCACACACAATAGAAATTCATCTGTTAGTAATAGTGAACCTTAATTATCTCCTTTCCCTCCCACCCTTCCCCTCCTACCCTAGACCCTTCGAATTCCCTCCCGTCCTAGACCCCTCCCTACCTCCCTAGACCCTCTCTAAACGTAGGCCTCCCTCCCTCCCAACTAGGTCTCCTCCCTCCATTTACCCCACTCATTGTTTTCTTGAATTATTTTTTAAAATGAAATTAAGCATGTCTCTCTATTCTTAATTGTTAATTGGTTCCTGGCAGTCTCTCCTTTCAATCAAGAATGAATAGATTGTCACACGACTTAATATATTCCCATGACAACGGATCAGACTTTGGATCGTTCCTATGGCAACCAAGTGTAACATTAAGGAATACTAATTAATACATTCTAATTCGTCTTGATTGAAGGATACAGCTGTTTAAAGGGTTTGTTCCCTTAGTTCAACACTAGGATATTGATTTAGGCTAACAGATCGAACATTGCAAACACAATATTACTATTAATTGACAAGTAGCGTTACATTATCAACTAACGCAGGAAAGTAACACCTGCTTTGTTCGTGAGAAGGCTTCACCCTATCCATAGGTAATTACGTGTACCACAGACAAGGAGCTGTGCGTGCACCTATGTACACGTAATTACGTCTACCTATCAACACGTAATTACGTGTACAAAGAGTGTACGCAAGAGGCTAATAAAAATTATCTCTACGTTAAATCAATACCAAAGACAATGCATTGATATTAATTTCCCCTAGAGTGTTTCAACATCGTCAACAACAAAATTAGAATATCAAAGGGATTATTTATTTCAGTGTTTGCAGAGTGTATATATCTGAGGTAATATTGAACGAAGGATCGATGTATGTGTGTATTTTAAATGAATTTTAGTGAGGTATGTTTGGTCATGTTTGAACTATCAGTTATCGTGTGAAAGATCATTAAATTCCCTCAATAGTCAGAACATATAGAGTTTAGTGATATAATTTACGTTCAATTATTATAATAGTCACTTGAGTCACGGAATCTATGTCATGATTACGTCATTTTCACTTTACGTATTTGTTATCCTGCCCTCCCATCGGAATTGGTAAAATAATTAGAGGAAAAGTGATTGCTTAGTAATTCCTTTTAATTGTCCTGATACATTGCCAGGTGATTTTGAATTCGATGACCCCCCCCCCCCCCCATATTGGTGACACCATATTTGTACGCGTTGTTGGAACCCCGCCATTAAAGACAATACAATGTATATTAAAAAGATTTAGAACTGCCTCGATGATTATCAGGTGGGATTGTCTGGGTAAGATCTGATAATAACCGTTGCTTTGATTTTGTAGAGCATGAACCAATTTTTCATACTGTTCTTTTTAACGACAACGATATTTATTACTATAATATATCAATCGAGCTTACTGATGAAATTGGACAGTACAAACAACCACACTAGAGTGAAAGCAATGACATCAACCGTGACCGTTATCATGAGAACCTTTACTTAGAGACCATGCCAACGGATCGGACAGAATGGAAAAGAACAGTAACTGTGTTCTAGAACAGAATATAGAGCAGAATAGAATAGAATAGAATAGAATAGAATAGAATAGAATAGAATAGAATAGAATAGAATAGAATAGAATAGAATAGAATAGAATAGAATAGAACAGAACAGAATAGAACCGTTCCAGACCAGAATGTAGAATAGAAGAGAAGAGAAGAGAAGAGAAGAGAAGAGAAGAGAAGAGAAGAGAAGAGAAGAGAAGAGAAGAGAAGAGAAGAGAAGAGAAGAGAAGAGAAGAGAAGAGAAGAGAAGAGAAGAGAAGAGAAGAGAAGAGAAGAGAAGAGAAGAGAAGAGAAGAGAACAGAACAGAAGAGAAGAGAAGAGAAGAGAACAGAAGAGAACAGAACAGAAGAGAGCAGAACAGAACAGAAGAGAATAGAATAGAATAGAATAGAATAGAATAGAATAGAAGGGAAAGGAAGGGAATTGATAATGTCGTATGTACATAATGGTATGATACACAAATAGAGGGCGCTGTACGTTAGACTAAAAATCTCAGTAATCAGGGATGACCTCGCACACTTCCTCATCAATGTCCTTTCTCATACTTGCTGACAGATGTTCATACGAATTATAATGTCTTTGCTGTTAAAGAAATCTATTCCAATCATCTGAAGATTTTAACATGAAGGACGTCTTTCCAATCTTCGTTCTTGAAATGAGGACTTAAAGCAGCAAATCAAATAAATAAGAAAACGTCACCTGGAAACAACAGCTTTTGCAAGTTGAGACAAGTTTTACAATACAAGACGCGTTTTAACACATCCATGCCATAAGGTCAAACCTCTCATAGTTGAATATAATATATAAACATAAAGTATCAATTAGGAATTGCTGAAAAGCTACATTGAATTAAAAGTAGAGGTCACTAGATTACTTGCTGCTAAAACGATATCACGATTTATTGGCGCCACTTTTATAGATAAGTTTAAACTACTGTATGTATGACCTTTTGGTGACATCAAATTTATCTGTTTTGTCATTTTGTCATCGATTTATCTGCTTCCGGTATCTTAGTTCAAAAGTTCAGTTTAAAGTGTAGATGTTATCAACCACAAACCTGCGTCCGTATTGATAAAAGTCGTGATCTAGAGCGTCCCCGTTTGTGTAGTTCAGTTGCCAGGGTGTATTTTCCACCTGTTCTGTATTTCAGTATGCTAGTGATCATTACTGAGGTACAGGCATACCGTTACGTTACGTTAAAACCAAGAACTAGCATATCTAAGTTAATAAATATGTGTAGACACACACATACACATATAAGTATATATGTATGTATGTATGTATGTATGTATGTATGTATGTATGTATGTATGTATGTATGTATGTATGTATGTATGTATGTATGTATGTATGTATGTATGTGTGTGTGTGTGTGTGTGTGTGTGTGTATGTATGTATGTATGTATGTATGTATGTATGTATGTATGTATGTATGCATGTATCTGCCTGCCTGCCTGCCTGCCTGTCTGTCTGTATCTGTCTGTCTGTCTGTCTGTCTGTCTGTCTGTCTGTCTGTCTGTCTGTCTGTCTGTCTGTCTGTCTGTCTGTCTGTCTGTATATGTATATATAACTATGTGTGTGTTGTCTTGACAACGGTTTATATAGATATACATTACAGATTGTATAATTGTAAATAACGTGGATGCTTAGAGTATAACTTCCTTACATACATGTAGATAAATACCATATGTATAAAATCCAGTGGACATATTTATTTACTTGATTAAAGGCAAATATATTGGTGAATTCAATTCTTTTCGATGAAATCTTTAACACACGTGATTAAAAGATTGCGTGGCGTCACGACAGGAAAGACTTTGAAAGATGTGCCTTAACCATGCATATATCACGTGATAAAAGCGCAAGAAGAGTGACCTCTGACCCCTAGTTTGATATAAATCAAAGATAAGAAGCGTTCCCACGATAACGCTAAAGTTACATCTTTTGAATAGTATATAAAACAGTTTTGTAATGAAAAAAATTACAACAGTATGGCTAGAACGTTTTTGGATATTTGATGCTGATGTAGACATGTTATTAGTGAAATACACCAATAGTTTGGGTAGGAGTGCAGGGGTATGGCTTTGGTGAAGAACAAAACCGGCATTTGCGGCGCGCGGCCTCCAAATTGAAATATATATTATATACGTCATTGAAATCACCTTGATAACAAAATCATAAAAAGGAACCACTGTTCATTTATTGTAGCCACTGTGTTGTTTTGGATTCAGCTCTCTTTACAACACAAAATGACATTGAAAATAGCAATGATTGATTGGAAAATTATGACATAAGAAAACTGTGTATTCACACAATTATCTTTTAAAAAAATCAAAAATCAAACAAACAAAAAACAAACAAACAAACAAACAAATCACAACAAGCTTCACATAAAGGCTAGCTTACATTGAGGTCGTCTTATAGCATGGATAGTTGTTTGTGAACAGCGGACGCTCTTTTCAACTTTCAAAACATGAACATATTTTGTGTAAGATTAATTGAATTAATGAATTAATTATTGAATGAATCAATAAATTTAGTTTTATAGCATGATAACATAATCACCAATAAAGGGAGGGGTGGGGGTGGGGATGGTTAGTTCCATATAGGTATGTGCTGCCCAAATGGATAACGTTTTACGGAAAAATCCCTAAACATGCGTGATTTTTTCATTTGAAAAAATCCAGAATCATGATATCATGGTTCGAGATAACATGAAAAACGTCTTCATACTTGAAATACCTTCACAGCGTCAGTAAAAGGGAGTGATTGTTACTGAAAATTACTATTAATTTGCTATATTCGATTATACATGGGTAGATATATTGACTTGGTTCGCGCACACCGCCGTCCGAAAGTTTTATTTGAATTGTAGATAAATTCTATAACATACTAGTAACAGGCCAATAGCACTATGATCATTGACGAAGAATAAAATAGAATGCTTGCTGAGGTCATTTGAGTTCACTGCTGTAAAAAATATTCTGTAAAAAGTTGCATTACAAGTATGTGTTTAAGTTCAGCTGTATCAATATCAGAGAAAAAGGAAAAGATTTCTTCTTTGTCTGTCACGGGTTTATACGTTTTTTAAAAATATGTATTAGCTAGGTCAAGAAACTATTTAGCAAGCTTTTAAGTTAAGACATGTGTATTTTAAAAAACACATCCATTTTAGTTTGTGATAAACTAAACAGTTATCTTATCTTTTAACCCTTTTACTTGATAAATTATCTGTAATGCCTGGGGTAATGATTCATTGATTGACACCGTGCGTGGTTATCGTCACAAAACAACGTCACCGCATACCCGGTACATGTCGGACTCGCCTTATTTTGACGTTGGTGGCGCTACATTGTCTTCCGTCTGACAGGTGGACGGAGAAAACTTAATAAGAACATTACATTTACTCTTGTAAGTAACTAACGGATGTACATGTCTATTTTGTATAATCCCTGACAAAATTCACCTAATTTAGAGTTTGTCGTAATCTCACTGCCGCTAAATATTAGCTTCATGGACTCGGAGATGAGCGACGCGTCGGCTGCAGGTCACGATAACTAGGACGTGACTAGCGGCAACTTGGTGATAATAAGACTTTGAGCATCGTGTCCTTGATAATTAATTGCTTGAAAAGATTACTATATTTACTCTACTATTGGATTACGTGATTGCCAACACGTTCCACGTGTTGCTTAATCAAAGTCGTGTACAGTACACCTTGAAAACTTTTGACATCATGGCTGATTCTTGAACTAGGACCAATAAAATGTGTTTTTATCTAATAGCCCTTGATAAACTTCTCAACAATTAATTAGACTGTTACTAAATACCATTTTATTTATAAAACGTGGATTGTTTAAAAAATACGATTATATAATATAATGTCGCAATTACGGTCTCACATGTACACTATAGATGTGGACTATGTTTTATACACCTAGTCGTAGGCAAAGGCCTAAAAGAAATGTGTGGTTCCGATTACGTTCAATTCATAGAATAGGTGTGGTAGGTAGATTTTTTTTTATTTGTGAGTGTCTAGTTCAGGTAGTTATGTTTTCCGCTGTTTTCCATAATGTTTCTGTGTTACTGGTTTCTTCTCATCAGATGTACAGCCATTACAGATTGGAAGAATAATTTTATATGTCTTTGATGTCAGTTTCCTCATCACTTTTTCTCTCGATACTTCACAGTTTTCGCGATTCTATTATCTTGTTCTCATATACATAAAAAAAGTTTAGGGTGGGCAGTGAAAAACTCGGTGGGGTCGGGTAACCGGAACCTCACAATTATTTTAGGCCATATAGTGGTCTTAAGTTTGCATGTACACAATTTACGTAAAAAGATTACCTCATCATCGGATTCAGTGAAAAGATGCTACACCGTGACGTCACATTGCAAGGATTTATAAAGTGTTGGTTACTTTCAACAATCAAATAGGACTAACATCAATACAAACATTGATGAATACAAGGATACGCTGAAAGATGATGTAGATCAGTTTAGTGTCCCACACAGGTAAGTAACATGAAGAATGATGCTGCGACACGACAATGGCGCCCTCACCGGTCAGTCATTCGATGAGGATCTTGCATTTTAAATTTTTTTCTTAGAATTACACGTATTGGTAAGCTTATCTTGTTCCAAGCAGCGACGCCAAGAATTTATTAATTACAACTTATTTTTACTTAGTTTCCTATGCACGTACTTTGATCGACAATATTGATTATACTTTTTAGTAACTCTGGTAACTTTATTACACAACTACTATACCTTCATGGTATGATATGCATAGTATGATAAAAACCCAACCACAAGATGAATACTAACAGTAACACATTAATTTTACTGTTAAAATATTAACATTACAACAAATTCTCTGAATTGAATTTGGAAATTATGAACAAATTTTGCCTAGGCCGAGATGATTTGTTATATTTCAAACGAAAAAATGATTATCTATTTTATTATAATTTATTCCACATTCATTAACTAATCTAACATGAAATGAAACGTATCACTGCACTAAACCTACATCTTTTGCAAAAGAATGGAACGTGCTGATCTTTGCTTTGCCTTCTCATCCCTAGCTATTTCTAAATTTATGATCCTAAATTTTGGTAACAATTTTCACATTTAATGTGCTGAAGTTTCTGAGGGAAAACTATTTTGATATTAGTGTATTTTAGTTTACGCAAATGATTTGCTGATGAAACATGAAAACTTGAACACAGCGCGCTGCGCTATCGAGTCTGTCGTGATGCATTGTGGGTTTAATGCAATATGGCGGCTCACATGGATAGCACACGACAGTAATTTGGTTGAATTGTTATTTACAAAATAATGGCTAGTAGAGCTGCACAGGTAGGATGAAATACGTTGTATAGTATATGTTTAGTGATAGTCTTTCGACTGGAAAGACTTCAGGTGGTAAATGTGTAACAACTCTCAAATATGACAGAAACCCCGTGACGCGCGAGTGCAAGTTTGGTGTACTCAGTCATATGTTTTCGTCTGTTTTTGTGCCTTTTTTCGTTCCGATGTTTAACTCGAATCAAACCTACAATTCCTGTAACGTAAACTCAAATACTATAGACGGAAGCGATTCAGATCTGAATCATAAAGTTGGGCAGACTTTACTGTTAAATTACGCCTTACCTGGCAATATATCGGACATTTCCTAACGCCAACATTAATTACGGAGCCTTCAAGACCCAAAAAGTGTTCATAGGTATCCCAATTCCATCAAAATCGGCAAATGTAGCAAGGCATGCAGCAGTTTGAAAACGGGCAGTACGCTGACATCTCGCTCACGTTTTCAACGTGATCTCGTCTATTTGCGATCATGTTTACATGAATTTGTAGCGTTTGATTCGGATAAACATCAGAACGAAAGAAAGGCACAAAAAACAGATAAAAAACCCTCCAAATCACAGCAAACGCTACAATTATTGCAGCTAGTGCTTGCAGTGTTCTCTTCGTCCCGCCCTCGAAAGTGCCACAGAAACCATTGCAATCAAGAGTTAAAATTTGACGATGTGTATCCAAAACAGCAAATTTCACTAAAAATTACATTGTGAATTTGTGTGGCCTTCGTTTACATGAACCATGGAAGTATAAACTTCCATGCATGAACACAGAACAGTCGCATCATGCTGTTGTTGGCATATCATTAACATTTGCATGCATAAATGCAATAATGTTTTCAGTATTGCACTGCAGTGTAAATACCACTAGTATACACGCACACCCGATACAAATAATCACAGGTGCATATATAATAATGATATTGCTTGAGCTTCTGACAAATAATACATAGTCTGATATCAAATCATACTATACCAGTTGGGTGGGTAAAAAACCAAGAAATGAGAATGATATTTTAGTATCTATCTAAATCTATGAAGTTGACCATCATGTGGCACTACTGTTACTTTAGGTGGTTACTGTAAAAATAAAGATCATTTTATAATTGGTATTTCACATTCATTTTAAAACTGAAGAAAAGTAATAATAGTTCCCAGATGAATAAATGTTAATAATGTTATTTCTATTTCAGCAATGGGGTACATTTGCCCGTGTCTGGTATCTACTAGATGCAAGGCAGCAACCTCCAGGTAGAATAGCTTCCATGGTTTCACCAATATTACAAGGAAAACATAAACCGATCTATCATCCTCTGAGTAAGTATATATTTTGATGATGTCTGAATGCCACATCCATCAATCACCGTCTCAGAATGATTACACATTCTGATCAGTAACTGTTACAACTGCCAACATTGAAACATTTACGAATGGAAGTAATTACAAACAGGGAAAGTAAACAACTGAATTTGATCAGTAACACGTGACAATGCATGTTGGAAGTAGAAAGACAAGTATCACATTCCATCATTTGATAAGAACAGGTGTGTATCATGGACTCTTTACATAATAGTTCATGTTCACAAACAAGTATATGAAGTTCCCCTGGCATTTCATGATGTACACATAAAGAGGCCTTACATAGTAAATCTATTCTTATCAAACCATGAAATGTAATACAAGTTCTCTGCTGTTGCAACATGCTGTGCCAAGTGGTATTAATTCAATTCATTCCATAGTACTAGTAGACGGATCCAAGCGTCACATTTCTTTCCAATTCACCATTTCAAAGTAACTACAATGTATGTAATATCCTATTGATTCTTGGAATTGTGAACACTATATTCTCCAGAACTAAATTTTATATGTATTTTATGTTAATTAGGTGATGTAGGAGACCATGTTGTTATAATAAATACAAGAAAAATCGCATTCTCAGGAGAAAAATGGGACAGAAAAATGTACTATCATCATACTGGGTAAGATTTATGTATATACATTACAGTAGTTGTTGAACTGTTTGACAAAGTATATGACATAACCACATGATGTTTGAGTGCAAGTGTGGCATACTCGGAATTTGCTTTACTTCAGCTTATCCTGGACTCAACTATTGACATTGTCAATGTTACTTAGGGGTCGATGGTATCCTTATTAAATAGTACAGCAACAGATTGACATGGAGATAGCATTATTAGGGGAACTGTTTTTTTGGGATTTATTGGACCATGTTATATGTACAGCTGCACAAATACATTTACCCACAGGTGATATAATACTGTTCAGGGTGTACGATATTACGAGTAAGTCATTATAACAAAAGCAGTTTCAAAAAATGTTTCAGTTACAGCCAGTGTCTCCTTCCAGTGTAACTAGACTTTGCCCTCCTTCCAGTGTAACTAGACACTGCCATCCTTCCAGTGTAACTAGACACTGCCATCCTTCCAGTGTAACTAGACACTGCCATCCTTCCAGTGTAAATAGACACTGCCATCCTTCCAGTGTAACTAGATACTGCCCTCCTTCCAGTGTAACTAGACACTGCCATCCTTCCAGTGTAAATAGACACTGCCATCCTTCCAGTGTAACTAGACACTGCCATCCTTCCAGTGTAAATAGACACTGCCATCCTTCCAGTGTAACTAGATACTGCCCTCCTTCCAGTGTAACTAGACACTGCCACCGTTATGACCTGACACTGCCCTCCCTCTTCTGTTGTTCATGTACCGGTAATTGGTTGCTTCAACATGATAACACTGCTACTGACAGTGATACTGAATAAAAACTTTAACTGTAGAAAACCGAACTTGATCTTCTGGAAACTAACCAAAATAATTTTATTGTATTTGATACAGGTATCCTAAAGGATTCAGTGCAGCCACAGCTAGAGATATACATCTACGTGATCCTACAAAGGTTAGTCTATAACCCCAATTACATGGACACAAAAGACTCTACTTGGCTAGGAGGTAGCTGTGTGTCATGTTTGTATTAATGCAAATATATCTTCAAACCCTTATGAAACTGTCCTGTACTTTCCCTTTGTCAATCAATCAATCAATCAATCAATCAATCAGTGAATTTATAAAGTGCCAGTATCCACTACGATGTAGAGTTCAGAGGCACTGTACAGTTAGAATGCTCTGGAGAACAGATATGTCTTTAGGTCTTTTTTGAAGGCGTTAGCTGTTGGCTTTTGTCGTATTTCCAGTGGCAGTGTATTCCATAGATAGGGTGCAGCATGTGAGAATGCACGCCCGCCATATGTGTGAGCACACATCATTTTCATAGCATACATTGTCCTACGTGTACATGACAAAACATTCTACCTAATGTAGAATATCCATGTGTAAACTTGGTCACAGCTGAATTTTACATCATATGAAAGGTTAGAGAATGTGAAAAGGGCCAAACATAACATAATTCAACATCAACAAAACATACTGGTATATCTTTGGACATGAAGGAAGTAGACCCTTTTGATATACATCTCAGTCTGCACCTATGTAATACTTTGGAAACTAAGTGTATTTAGAGCATTGTGGTGAACAGGATTTTATGTCACATTTCTGATTTATTAATTGAAGATGAAATTCACAGATGAGATGATATTTTTTTCAGTGGATATCACGCACACAGACACACACACACACACACACACACACACACACACACACAGACACACACACACACAGTCAGACAGGTGCACACACACATGCACACACAGACACATACACACCAAATGTGTCATATCATAATAAATGTATTTTGTTCTTACACCATACAGATTGTACATAAAGCTATTTATGGAATGTTACCCAAGAGTCTTTTAAGAAGGACCATGATGGAAAGGTTACATCTAATTCCAGGAGAGGTAAGTCACTTTGATGGGGAAAACAGCAGTGTAGGATATAACACACCATTTCCATAAACATTGTATGCGATACTGTGATTATTTTTGTCTTGTGAAATATGTCTTGTTCCAAGAAATAAACTCAGTCCAACTACGACAATTGAAGTCATTAGAAGTGAGCAGGAGTACATCAAAATGTTGACAAATTGTGAGGTGAAAATAATGGAAAATGGTTACTTGACCGGTTACTGCAATCTTCAGGTGATCTTTATTAGTCCCAATGTTTCGGCAATACACAAATTGCCTTCTTCAGGGGAAAAAAAGTAATAGATAAAAAATGGACAAAATCGAAAGTTACAAAATGAGAAGGACTCCCTGAGGTAAGTTTGAAAAGACCGGTGGTAGGGCCACCTATCTTGAAAGAGAGAGAGTGTCAATAGCCGGAGGAAACTGAGAAAGAAAGGGAAAGGAAGGTGCCATGGATGAAAGGAAGAGTAGACAAAAATAGGGAAAAACCATCTATGATAATCCTGGCACCACTAAACGCTGTGGTCAATGTAACAAATGCAAATTTATCATCGAATGTAAGACAGTAACCAGCACACCCACCAACAACACTCACAATATCACAGGTCACATGATATGTACCACTTGCAATCTCATTTACATCATCACCTGTCAGAAGTGTCTTAAACAATACATTGGGGAAACCAAAAGAGAATTTAGGAGACATATTTATGAACATGTTTACACTATTCACAAGAACAAACAAACTCCTGTAAAACAATAATTCATGGTGCAAATTGGATACTCTGCCAAAAATAAAAAGAGAGCATGCAAATCCACACAAATCAACTGAAAAGTAACTACAATCACATGATTTCAACATGCCAATGAAGGATTTATGTGATTTGCCGAACACACGTTCGTACCCATTCAGAAGACTTCGAATCTGATGATGAACGTGTGAAGCTATCATCATATTGACATTGAGCGTAGAGGTCAACTTTTGAAAGTGAAGATGAATATAAATATGATGTTAGCTTCACACTCGTATCCCAGAGGACATTAAAGCAAATTTTGACCTTTGACCTTTCACTTCTACAGAGTATCCCAGAGGACATGAAAGCAAATATTGTTGAACAGTTAATTCCACCAAGAGATATACCAAAAGGATTAGATCAGTACACAAAAGAAGAAATTGAAGATTTTCCTAAACTTTGGCAACCGTAAGTAATCCATTCATGATAAGATATCTACCATGTATGGTAAAACGATGTGAATAGTCTGGCCAGAGAGAGTGGTGTAAATTGGGATGCTGTTTTCAGCCAGCTTAAATTTATATGTGTGAATACATTACCCATCATGATTTAAAAGTCATAGCTCTACGATGGGTAACACATTTGACAAAACCAATCTGAATGCACTACCAAAAACCAACTTATCAATTTTCAGTTTGATGACTTTAAATCATCAAGTCGGACTAGAGACAACTCTGGTCCCTATAATGTGAATGAAGTGTAAACAAACTTGACGAGACATATATCAAATACCATTAAATGACTATATATACGGTATACATTGTGTACAGGAAAGTATTATACTATTATGTATATATATCAGTGTGCATGTGTACATTAAAACCCTAACTTCATTTATTTTATCACTTTCAGAGTTGAAGACCGTGACTTAAGGTAGAAGATGATGTCTTTTGTGACAACACTAATGTTATATATTTATATCAACAACATGAGTTGAGATTCTCAAACATGAAAACATGAACCAACTTTTCATTTATACTTTGTTGACTTGTTACCCTATAACTGTTTACAATAGTGATTTAGTCAACCTTTTAGAGAGGGATTTTTATTTGTCATTCCAGTTTTTCTCTTCAATATCAACACATTTTATTTTGTACATTTCATAAAAGATAGTCATAGAAGGGTTAGTCGGGTGGTCAGTCAAGGTGGGCGGGCAGATAGGCAGTTAGTTGGTCGGTCAGTCTCTGTCTGTCTGTGTGTCAGTCAGTCAGTGTGTGTGTGTGTGTGTGTGTATGTGTGTGTGTGTCAGTCAGTCAGTAGGTAGCATTATCAAATCCATGAACACTATTGTGTTCTGTCACAAAGGTATGAACAGTTCATTTAGATATGGGCATATTTAGTGATAGAGAGGTCTATGTGATGTGGGGGATAGAATTGGAAAGGAGCTTCTAAGTTCTAAGGTGAAGTGATCTTTGCAATACAATACAATACAATATATATAATGTGTCTGTGTCTGCATGCATTTCTATGTGTGTGTGGCGATACATTGTGTATGTGTGTGTGTGTGTGTGTGTCGGGGGGGGGTGTACATGCTTTCCCCATGGGGTAGCTGTCATCTGATCATCCCATACCCCAAGTTTCTTGCACACACAAAAACTGTAAGTATGGCATACCAGTTGTCAAGATTCAATAACAGTTTAAAATTCAGCCTTTCCGAAAGAGTAGGGCGCCCTCATCGCGGTAGTGAGGACAATACAAATGAAAGTACATTACATTTTTCGAGATGCTGTAGAGAGCGCCATTGTAATGGCATGTCCAACATGTAGTCTCTGTCGGAACGTTCGTTCTCACGTATTAAAGAATTCCTTAGTCTCATGGTCCTGATGATTATGTGATATGGTATAAAGTCGACAGTATCTCCTGGTTGCTCAACGTTTTCAAATCCCCAGCATACTTGCTTGATAAACACGCATGCCAAGCTTTTCAGTGTTAGGATAGATTTAGATCGCAGTGTCACACTTTTAGGTTATCGAGAAACCAGGCTACTACATATTACTCCCTAAATTCATGATTTTTCACCTACTGTTTGGCAACCTCGATACATTTTCCAGAGAATATCTTGTCAGTTCTTGAATCATTGTGAAAAGTTTCACAATTAGGCCAACTTTTTTTTTCTTGCTGAGAGAATGGAAAAATTACTCTGAATTGTAAAGATGTCTTGACATCACTTTACATGAGATCTTTAACAAGGTAAGCTAGACGGTGGTTTTACGGTTTTACAGTGTCTAATACCAGCCACTATTTAATAATGATAATAATAATAATAATAATAATAATAATAATAATAATAATTTTATTATTATTATTATTTTATTCGTCATTCGTCATGAAATTTCCTTTGCATTGCCAGGAATACAGGTTACAACATACAGATAAATACAATTAAATACATTTACATTTAGCAGTAATTACGTGTGATTAATGATTTGAATGTTCTTATCATCTAGGTACATGATAAAGTTAGTCACTGAAAATCTAAATAAAAAAAGTGGGTACATTATCAGAGTAAGTGAAGGTTTAATCTCAGAAGTCTGATCTCAGAATTTCCATTATAGTCCCGGTATAATAGAATCTCATTCGTGAGACTCCTCAGAAGGGTGTGTTGCTATATTGTAATTAATTGTACAATGGGTAATATTCAAAAAAGAAACACACACACAACACAATAATGGTGGTTGTACCCACGATACAAAGAATTCTATTCTTTAAGAGTTCAATAGAGACTGAAATGTTGTCATGACTTGAAACATCAAACTCCAAAACCTTTGAATTCATAAGTTGTTATTGGTTATTGCATTTCACGTGGAAAAATGTTTGATGTTTCATTACTAAAGAATTAACACAGGTCCCTTCCGGCGTTTTAACAAAATGTACGAAGTAAGCAAAGTATAATTTGTTTGTGTGTTTGAAGCTACACAACTTGAGATTTATATAATTAGAGACAACCTCGAATAAACCATTCTGATATAGCGTTACTACCAAACCAGAGTGACTATAGATAGAGAGATGTTAGAACACAGCAAAAATTACCCTCAAGATAGAGGTTAAACTTAGAATATGTCCCTCCATTGAAACAGAATATGTCCCTCCATTAAAACGACACTATTAAAATCATGCATCTGCAGCAAAGAACGCTGTTATTTTATAATTCATTACAATATTAAAAAGAGTTTGTATTCAATATTTATTATTATTTATTTACTGTAAAATGTAAAACCTCGCCACACGTGCGTCTTAGCGCATTGTACAGACTGAAGTTAAAAATTGCAACGGTAAATAAATGAGGAAAGAAAATAACAGCAAACACACACACACACACACACACACACACACACACACACACACACACACACACACACACACAGAGGAAAAAAAACAAGTTGTACACGGTCGATAATATGAACAGTCAAACACGCTGTTAAAAGTGAAATAATTATGTATTAAATTAGCATATAACAGGAAACTGTATAACCAAACTGAATAATGAAAATCGAAATGTAATAAAGTTCTAGGTAATTTTTTTCTCTATTACAATGTAAAATCACATAATGTAGGTTTTGCGGTTACTTAGAATTAATTTAGGTGAATTACATTCATATATATTCATGAGGATTCAAATGTATCGATGGCTTCATATCAGTTTAGAATATTCACCTGCCTTACATCTTATACTGGATAACCAATGTAAGACGTGTTCGCACAGTATGTGGCTAATTGTTATTCTTAGGCCAACCGTTTGTCTTTTTGTGTGTGTTTGTCCAGCCCGTGCATTCTGCAGATCCGAGGGAAAACACACTCTCCTTTACTTCAGTGAAGACAACTGCAGCGCCAGTCATGAGCAAGCAAACGACATCTGCCCTACACATACACACTTGCTCTAAAGTACTAAATAAAAAGAACAGTAACTACAATAAATGGTAGACTGAGTGACAGGTTTGTTGAGAATGACAGCAATAAAAATTCAATGAATATATTTTTGGTTGTAAAAATAATACCCCAGTTAAAGCTAGTACAGTTGTTAAGTGGACAGAAATAAAGTGTCACAGTGTGGTAATTACAACCCGTATGTAACCCATATGTTGTAATTACTTCATTTGATTGCAATATAAAGGTCACAGTGTGAATTTAGCCTCAGACACGTTTTTGATTCGATTTCTTAATTGCTATTTTCTCTTATTTAACCGTGGTGTGTGATTATTGATTGATAAAGGGGACCTAAAGATCTTATTTAACCGTGTGAGATTATTGATTGATTGAGAAAGGGGGCCTACAGAGGAGAAAGAATTGCTGAACAAAAATGTGAACTTTAGTCATTAATTTTGCACTTTGTATATAAAAATGAAAATCATTTTTGTGAAACTGTCTTGACCTTATTTTATCTGGATTTAAAGCTTACAAATGACGTATTTAGTATTTTATGTTGTGGTATTTTCATCCAGTGTGAGTCTCTTGTCATGATTAAACCTTTTGAGAATGGATTATTCTTTGGAACTATATTAACCTAGCTTATTTTTACTAAAAGGAGGATCGTTCTTGCAGAGAAGTACATATATTTTTTAAATTTTACTTTAGTTTTAAGATAACTCTTTTCAAATGTTAAAGTTTATTAGATTCGCCAGAAAACATAGAGACATGGAGACAGACAGACCGACAGACCGACAGACAGACTGATCACAGAGACTTGAGACAGACAGAAACATGGAGTAGCGGTATAAATGATTTTGTCAGAATTGGAGGGAGAAATAAAAAGAAGACAGAAAATTACGGCAGAAGATTTTGTGGACGGAGAGGAGTGCAGAAGGTTGTATATACAAATGTATTAGTAAGGAAGGGAGGGGGTTTCGCTGACTTGGTATTAACGAGCAGAAAAAGTGACATTCTTTATGTAAATATAATGGCACGTACCCCATTATGTATTTGGTAAACATTTCAAGTTAAATTGTTTGTTAAGTCCTGCAGTTGTTACTTGTCATTTGCCGTTATATTAACAAGGCGACTGGATATAAATTACACATCGGGATTTGACATCCAAGGAAATTAATGTGGTTAGATATGCCAACTCTACTTGTTCCTGTTGTAACCATGACACGGTTGCTATGGCAACCTCGATAGTTTACATTATACCATCCGCCATGTTTGCCAGAGATGATGTGGTCTGAGTTGGAATATGAAGCTGATCACCGTTAGTACCTTAACAAACACATCAAGATAAAGACCTTAGTGTTGACGCTTCCATAAATAGCGGACTGTTCAAACACTGGGAGAGGCCCTTGTGTGATAATAACCAACTCATAACCTTAGTATCACGACTGGACAGTGGTTGTCGCGAGTCGAGAAAATGACTGTCTTCACGGAAAGCTAAAAAAAATCAACACCAATCATTGACCACGTAATCCGAAGAAACAGTAAACACACATGATTGTGCAAAGCCAACAAGTATGTTGCTTATGCCTGAATGTTTCGTGTTAAACCCGTTTGAATTACAACTAATTGTACAAGCAGACATTGGTGAAAACATGGCACGATCCATTACTAAATTGTGGGGGTTGCAGATCTGGTATATTTTGGAGCACCAAATATATATACTAATATGACTTCACTTTGTTCGATCATTTCATAACGATCAAAAAAAACCCGACCATTAAAATTAAATGCACTATATGTTCTTACGCTCTACGCGATTTTCTTTACAATACAGCACATGGCCTTGTTCTAATCTGAACGAGCGCACTATTATTGTACGTCGATACATTAAATGGCAAATTTCCTCTCTACTCAACCCGTTATAAGGTATAGGTTTTTTTTTTTTAATGAGCAGTAAGAAACCTTGGTGACATGATAAGGTATTAAGTGTTAGGGTTAACGGTTGAAGAGAATGCTTCTAGCTAGTCAACCTGTTGCCCCTACCTACGACATCATACAAATGCAAATATACATACTGGCATCATTGCACTCTTTACTTAGGCTGGCATACGTCACACAATAAAAGGTATTTCTAGTACGCCGTACGGTGCTGTCAACCAAACGTGCTATAACTCAACGTTCTTTCGTGGTCAGAAGTGCAGCCTCCGAATAATACTCTAGTCGTGAATCTCCTGTCGTTTACATAAAACTATTGAGGGTGTAAGTCCACTGGAAGACGAAGATGATGTCTGTAGGCAGGAGTAAGCTTAAGTTGAGGATCGATTATGACCCTTTACATAAAGGGAAGCGGATGAAATTACGCGGACGTGAATTAACGGAGATGCCGATGGCAATTTTTACGTTTACGGAACTTGAAGTGTTGGACTTGAGTCCGGAACGGGAGTCGTGTTTAAACTTTCGGCTTTTGGAAGTTCCTCCACAAATAAGTAGATTGGTGAACCTACGTGTACTGTGTCTGGATACGAACGAACTAACTGAGATACCGACAGAGGTGTGTTATCTGAGGAAACTAGAAAGACTCGCACTCAGCAACAACCTCCTAACAACGCTTCCAAATGAATTCACCCAGCTACAGAATCTGAAAAGCCTACATATGGCAAATAACTATTTCGATACCATTCCATTGGAAGTGTGTAACCTAGAAAATATCGAGTTCCTGGACTTAAGTGATAACAAAATTGTCTCCATTCCCGAAGAAATTGGTTTCCTGACTCAACTAGTTTCTCTGAACCTAGTGTACAACAGTTTGGAAAGACTACCTGATGGTCTTTGTAAATGTACACGGCTACGAAGTCTTTGGCTTGGTAAGAACAAGCTGCATAGTTTGCCGAGGAACTTTGGCTACTTAGCTCAGTTAGACTGGGCTGAGTCGTTTTCTTCCTCTAATCTGGAGGGAAACCCATTAGAGCATCCACCAATCGAGGTAGCACGGAGAGGAGCCGATGACATCGCTAATTACTTCCAACTCAACGATGAGATGGATTCGTGGCAAGATGAGGACGAAGATGACGATGGCGCGTCCGGGGAATCATTACCTCTGACGAATGCAACATTTTAGAATTTCCAGAGGGGTTGGATTTACAATTCTGGGATTAGGTAAGGGGATAAGAATTATTTCACTGTACAGTGTATGATTACATCCAGCCCATGACAATTTAATTTACACGTGTTCTATTTAACACAGTATACATGCACACGTAATACAAAGTGTACCGTATAGG
>NC_135562.1:2380000-2442500 GCF_964340395.1 Glandiceps talaboti
GTGCAGTAAATCTACGTAGCGTATATTACCATAGACGGAACATCCCAGTACGCTTAGTGTACGTTGTCGGTATATTAACGCCGACAGGAAGTGTGTCAGTGCGTATACTATCGCCGATAGAACGTAGATCTTCGTCAGACTAACGTACACGGAGTATACGTAGTACGTATATCAAGCATTGTACCCCCACGTTATAGGCCTGCTAACGTTCAAGATTTGCATAAAAGGTCAACTCCAAAGGTCAGTATTGTGGTCAAAGGTCACAAGAATTCTAGCACGGCCGGTCCCAGCATGCACGGCACGCCCACGGGGTACCGGCCCTAGCTATAGGGTAGCTTTCTAGGGATACAGGTTGGGCCTAGTTATTGGCTTATAAACATGCTTATTCAATAAAGATCTTTCTGTATTTTGCTGGTAACATCACCATCTTTTGATCGTATTCACTTCTAATCTTCAAATTAACTGTAATTATGATTCTTCCAGTTCTCCATTACTTTATGATGGTGGATACTGGCAAATGCACATATACATGTATTTTGTATTCTAATACTTTGACAAAACAGATAAACCTTTGTTAGCAAGAAGGAAGCTAACAACAACAACAACAACAACAACAACAACAACCAAATAAACAACAACAATGTAACATTTAATCTTTACAAATATGGGAAGGGGAAATTTAATTAACACTGCAATCACTTCTGAAATAACAAACAGGAAACTTTATTCATAAAAGAAAGTTGAACAGTAAATTTGACATTTCTTTTACAGGAGTAACATCATATTCCATATATCACGTACTGGTACTATGTTTTTACACTTTTTATGTTCTTTAAATGAACCAAGATGGATTCAATGTGTCTTTGACCCACTAAATTCCATAGAAGAATAACCCAAACTGTACAAGTAATGTCAGTAGATAGAAATTGTTCTTTCCAACATATAGGTGGTACAGTGTGTAGCTAGCTGAGGACACATTGTTGACAAATATCACTGTACAAAATACAATTACATTTTACATGTACACACTCCAGACTATAATTATGTAGATAAAAATGGGAATCTACACAACTGGTATAATGGTGCAACATGCACACAAAAGCCAAATTGTTTACAATAACTAATATTTCACAAATGTTTTAGGAAAGTAAAAAAAAAATCATGTAAAATATCATTTTTGTATCGATTTGATATTGTTATATGTATGTAAATGTACACCAGATCTACTTTGTTAGCAGTATGTACATTGTAACTGAGGACCCGTTTTTGACAAAAAAAATCTTTGTATAAAATACAACATATTGCTCACTAAAAACTAATCAGGTTGCAGTGCAGAGATGATTTAGGTAGTTAACTATGTATACAGACTTGATAACAGAGAATCTCTCTACTTACATTTATTAGTAATCAAATAAATATATCTTGCTATTTTGTATCAACTAAACTATTTCATGATTCTCTCCAACATTAAATTGGTATATTCTGTTGTTGACAAAAAATATACAACTATATACTACCATGACAGCATCCTAGACAAAGCAACATTGACACAACTAAATACATTTTCTATAGCATGTGGTAAAGTAAAGATACCACAAACCTGCAATCATGATAGTCCCTAGAATGTACACCTGAAGATCATAAAAGTCTGCAAAAATAATACTGGACAGTCAGATATACGTTTCTATTATGTAATAATAATGTCAAATGATAAATTATGTCCAGGTTTCAAAATAATCTATATGTATTACATGTATATATAAAATATTCAAACCAAATCTGTGTACACAAGCAAATACAGTTGGTGAAATATGCAGAATGAGGGTTGACAACAGACTATTGGTTGTCAAATTGATAGCAACCAAACATTCATGTTATACACTTCTTTCCAATGTAATGTTGCATTAGTGAGAGTCTGTAACTGTAAAATCCATTGTTGACTTAAAAGTTACTTTACAATTACAACATTGATAGAGTTGGTTACATGTGCACAGAGACATGGTAACACACAGTATTCTGAATAGCTGACAACTCTCTCTGATTTGTACGCTGACATTATCTTTACATTTCAAGAAAAACTCACACATGTACAGAGTTTTGTAAAAACATCAAACCAGAACTATTAGAGATGTTTTACTGTATGTCTGTTTTCAGTGGTACAGAAATCAGTGATGTTAGGTGGAAGAAGAAAGCACTTTTGTGAATTGAATGCCCTTCAGAATATTTACAAAGAAAATATGGGGAAAAGTTGAAGCTGTTACAACTCCACTAAGGATATTGATATTTCTGAATGGGTAGAAAGAAACTTGCATGTTAAATCTCTTTACACAGTTTGACTACCCATGTTGGTGATTTATTAACATTGAAAAGTATGTTATTTACGGCACATGTAAAATTTAGCTGTTAGACCTTTTTTTTGTAATGTTTCTTTTCATTTGTAAACACCCTTGTGCTATAAATTGTGCAATTATTATTGTAATGCTGTGTAACAGAGACTGGCATTTCCAGGGTTAGGTAGATTTGTACCAAATATTAGTTAAGAGCCTGATTGATATAGTAAAGGGTACAAAATACAAGTTGCGAAGAAATTCTATATAGTACCACATGCATAGTTGCAGATAAAAATCTACATAACTACAAACACGGAAGTCTTGTGTGCCAAGTGTCCATTGTGTATTCAATATGGCAACAAGTTTGAGTCATACTCGCCAAGGTAAGAATGTTGATTTTTGCTTCCCAAAATCGAAAATACATATTCATGTAGTGAGGGTTCTGGGAAGAATGAGTTAACAGACAAACATGGAAAATTTCATTGATCAATTCCACCATTTGTGAGAGGAGTTAACAAAAAAAATTTCTACCGTGGGGATGTCTTGTTCTAAAACACACAAACGATCCCAATACGGATAAATGTACATGTATAACATACCATAACGTAAGAATCAGATAAAAAATTAATAGTGTCAGCTGGCTGGCTTTAAGTGTTGCATGTGGCATAGGATATGCTAATGTGTAGCAATGTGTATTGGGCTCATCAACCCCACGGTAGAACATTTTTTTGGCTAACTCCTCACAAACAGTGGAATCGATCAATGAAATTTTCCATATTGGTCCGTCAACTCACATTCATCCCGAAACGCTCGCTATAGGAATACATATTTTCGATTTTTGGAAGTAGAAATCTACTAATTCTTAGTACCTTAGTGACAATTACTCAAACTTGCCACAATGAACACCAGGAATACAGGACTTCCATGTTCATAGCTGGGTAGATTTTGAACTAACATCCTTGTACATGGTACTCTCTAGAATTTCTTCGCAAATTGTATTTTAGTACCCATTACATCTTAATGTCTTTCACATAATATCCTATCTGTGTACCAATACTAATAGTTGCTACATGCACTCTACTTCAGTAGAGTTTAGTAGAGTTCTTTGAGAAGGTAGGTGTGGCCATTTCTTGTTGGTTCATTTGGTTATACTGATGAGAGCAACCAACTCTTTCTCATTTTCTGGTGTTCAGTGCTATTCGCCATCAGTAATCTTCAACATGCTGTTCTCTAAACCTTGGTGCTCATATAAAACAAACCCTGTTATTCATTGCTCCTGTCCTGGTCATCTACAAATACCATTTCAAGTCAAAAACCTCATTCTTCTTCCCAGACTTCTCATCCCAGATGCTTGCTCAGCACTGACTGAAAAATAAAAAAGAATAACATTGTCAGTAATATTCAAAGTACACATTAGTTAGTGTATACTTTAGTAACTTTGCTTAGTAACATTTATAAAGTTCTGCAAAGTATCCATTGTAGAATACTTTAAGTTTATCAACCTGACTCTTTACTTTTAGATTCTTTATTTACCCCATGCAATCTGAGCTTACAATGTACTTTATTTAGCACTGTAACTCACTTGTCAAACACTGAATGGTAAGGTACATTGTATATCATATGATATGTTAGGTTTTTCACAATAACGTGATCCTGAATCGTAGTGGAGATCTCTTGATTAGTTGCATCAAGACAATTTTATCATCAAATGTAAACATCAATATTGAGTCAGATGATATATTCATCAGAAGAAAAAATAAACATTGGTTTTGCAATAAAATGATAAAAGTGATGCAACATCACTTACAATTTACATTTTACTTCACTAAACATCCTTTGCAAGTAAATTGTTCAGCTCAAATGAGAGAGAAACCTACATTGTAGTTATGTATTTAGAATATATTTTTGATCCTGTTTATACATGATGTGCATGTACAAAACGTATGTATATGAGTAAAACTGTTTGGAAGAGTAAGCAAACCATCACCATATCATCTATTTGAGATTATACTATGCACTCAAAAGGCATTTAGAACAAAAAAATTGCCATTACTGTCCGCAATGTTTCTTTGATATTACTGGCACTGGTAAATAATGTTATTTTTCAATATTTTTCTTCATTCAGTTGGAAAGCACTTGTAAACTCTGGGTTGTCACGACCTGTCACTCGGCCGAAAAATACTCGGCTAGCAACTCGTAGTGACAATGACACCTTCAGTTACTCCTATTTTCCTTGGATGAATGAAGAATAATGTAGGTGTAACATCTAATTGTACATGTTACGTATCCCCAAAACAGTAAAAATCTATTTACACCAAGTCTTCATAGCAGACACAGTCCCCTCCCCCTTGTGAAATGCTTTGCTTCTATGCGACTTTGGATGGAGACATGATTTAACCCTCTTCCTGCCAAGCCTCTCCATCCGTTAAGTGGTTAAGTCAAGGAAATACTGTAAACGCACTAATTAAGGGCGGGTATTTAATTTAGCGGATTACGCGGACAAGAAGAAGTCGCGAAATTAAACCCCCGTTAAAAATAAAACCTAGACGTCAGAACATCCGGTCACATTGCATCACCTCTACACTCATCCCATCCACACGTAGTACACACATGCAAACGGGAAAATATACGCAACGAACACAATCAACTCAGTGGACATGACGAGTTTATCTTTGCACTGTACAACGTTTTAATCAACCATCAATAAAAAAAAAACTACATTTCTTTCAGGAAAATAATCTCAATTCTTGTTAAATCAAATCAAATCTCGCCAAAACGCCACGGGAATAAATTCAAAAACAAAGTGTAGAGTTCATCAAAAGTTACATGGTAAATAAAACAACGTACTGCACTACTGATAACATTCTGTGTGAGTTTATTATCAAATACTAGTAACAGCCAGCTTACGTGAAACAGGACAGTATACCGGCCTCCCTAAATCCACTACACAATTTGTCATTATGACGAGACAGTTCTTGAACTGCTGACACTAACCACTTCGCATGGATTGGCTTCAGGTACGAGAGTTTCATATCAAAAGTTGGGTCGCCACTTTCCTCTGTCAAAGACACGCACACTTTGTCGGCATACCACTTCTGAAACTCGCTCTTCAGTAGGTCCTTGAACACTTTGTTTACTGACAAATCTAGAGGCTGGAGTCTATCTGTACATGATGCAGGAACAAAAACGGGAGAAATGTTCAGATCGCGAAGTTTCTGAAGCAATGAGTCCGTACGATGAGCTTTGTATACGTCGAATATTGCCACTGCTTGTTGATCGGCGGGAAGCTCGAGGCTTGCTCGTGTCTCTTCTACGTAGGGGGCGATGACCTTTTCAACGTACCGTAGCATTGATGCTTCCGTTGACCAATGACTCTCGGTGTGGTGGATGTCCCAACTAGCGGGAAATGTGTATGACGGGTGACAACGATCTGTTTTGCCTTGATAAAGCAGTTGTGGTGGAAGGAAGTGGCCATCGGATGAACATGCGAAGACAGCGGTGATCTGGCGTTTGTCATCAAGACCCGAGATCGGAACTTGATGTGACCCCTCTAACTCCATCGTCCATTCACCAGCAGGAATTATGGAAACGCCCGTTTGATCCCAGTTGACGACGAGGGGTGGTGGAATGTTGTATTCTGTAACTGCCGTCTCAATTCTCGTAAGAAATCCTGCTTTGAGTTCATCGAAGTCATCGCCAACGATTTTCTTACATGCTTTGGTGCCTTTACGTTTGACGTACCCCATACGACGTAGCAACGATCGCGCCCACTCTGTATTCAGCGTGATATGACCACCAAATTCAGACAGCAGACTTCGGTTTTCACTGAGAATCAGGCCTTTAGCAATACCAAGGACAATCGATGTGTTGACTACACCACCCTTTAGACGTAGTTGCTTGATGTAGGACTGCACTTTAGAATCGAGTTCTCTACCAAGTAAAAGAGGGCGGCCACGGGTGGTTGGAGTGGTGTTTTCAGTGTTATTGACGATGTTTTTTGTGTACCATTTCTTCATTCCACGGATCGTACTTTCATTGATAGGTTTTTCGAGTTGCTTGTTGAAATGTCGTACTGCATTAGCATTACCATTTAGGATAGCGTATCTGGCAATTTTCGTTTTATGTTCATCATCGTAGTGTTGGTAGGTACCACGCTTTCGTTTTCTAGTTGTAGCAGTCACTTCGTCGTTGATGATAACCATCGCCTCTGGGGAAATGCCACAGCTATCTACGTCATCTTGGTTGTTTGGATCAGGCTGAAACGGTTCTGATGGCGGCTGATAACTTTTCTGTACGAAGTAACGTCTGATACCGAAGGAAGACATGCTTACACTTCACTAGTAATCAGGAGTAATGATAGAAATGACTAAAACACAGACTGTATTTATAGAAGAATATCTTTTAATGTTCCGGCTGTGAAATAGGTATTCCTTTTCGGCATCATGTCGGTTTATGTTTGTTTACAGAAAAATATTCTTTCAACATGCGGCTGTGAAAACATTTAATTGTTACAAGGTAACACTCTCATACATACAATAATGATCAGTTACAGAGGTGTTAACGCAGTTTTTATTCAAAGGTGATCGCGGCGTGTCACACACAGCATACAACAATGAGCTTTACAATTCATACTCTTTGTACTCTCTTTTGAGAATCCGCCTATTTAAATCCCGCCTATTGTTTCAAGAGAGTGAAACCGCGAAAAAAAATACGCGCCCTAATAAGTGCGTTTACAGTAGTTGATTGGGAAACTGCCAGAGTTAGGCTTTTTCCCCAGGTTAATGTCACTCTGGCAGGGTCACCCACTCAACACGAGAAAAATAGTCACTTGTGGGAGGGAAAATCCTCTGGGGAAGGGGGAATATTTTCATGTATCAAAGATATTCCTCGCCTTGACTGTTTATTGCTGCCAGTAGTTTTGACTAACTTGTCCCCTCCATATCTTTGTCAGTCAGGGTTCAACTCATGGCAGTCAGTGGCTGTCGGGCCTGACCGCCACCCACACTTGCCGACCTTGACTCGGAGGTTGTCGACTGTACAGTAACTACTTGACATGCATTTTTCTCTCTCCCCTTGTGTTGATGCATCATTGTCACCTAAGTTTTCTGCCCACATGAGCCTACTGACCTAAAAGACAATGAAGTATAAAAATGTTTTTGAGAAAAGAACAATGTATACGACAATTCATTACAATAATAACAAATACTTGACTATTTACAAAGACGAAGTGTGAACTGACCACAGCTGACACTACATTGCATATCTGCATCAGTGTTCTCCCCAGAAGGTTTTCACGTATCGGGCCCAATATCCTTTAATTTTCACTGATACATGATCAGTTGTCCCGATACGTTATCGGATTGCTTAGGGTTTGGTAAATTACACGTTGACACTGCACTGTTCATCTGTCAGCTGACGTCTTTGTTGTTTTCAATGTATACTCGCAACGTTTGTATTGATCCTTCACACATAAGCGACAAGTAAAACTAAAGAGTTTCTAATCAGTTCAAAGGACTATTCAACCCTCTACCACTACCAGACTGATTTCATTGAAGTTTGTCGTCAGTATTGTTTTCGATGGGAATAACCTGCGTAAACCTGCTAATGGTAGTGTGATTCACATTGTGGTACAGGCTTTCGGTAAATCAAAGGCAAAACCAGCCTATTCATAATGTCGGTTTGGCAGTAGAAGCATGTCGGAACTGACAGATTTTCTATAAAACCAAAAAATCAAACGATGTCATGCCATTTTGCTATTGATACATTGTACAGTATAAAACTTCAACAAACACATGAAGTCAGCATTCAGTGTCTCGTTCTATGACTAACACCAAGTATCTCTCAACCCAAGAGCGATTTGCGTAGTTGGTTTACTCACATGCTGTGAAGAAAGTTGAACAGACTAATGTATCTTTCAATAAAGTGATATAGTTCAATTTTACTCTGTAAACACTTTCAGTTTGTAGTTTGACATTGTAGACTGGTACATCATATGACTACGATGAAAGTATGGATTTTCCAATATGGTGGCCATGGCGTTACAAACTACCGCGAGTTTTTGAAGTCCTCAATAGGGAAGTATAGTAAGTCTCGTGTATCACGAAATTTCGGACTAACACGATGTCTGGTAGCTGAAAAATGATATAAAATAACATCAGGCTGCTGATGTACAGGTTCGTTGGGGCCCGAGCAAGTGGAAAATCACTCGTGGATTTTAATTTGCGCGAGTGGTAGGCCTCAAAAGGCATGCCCTGCATATAATTGTATGCCTATTGAAAAGAATAGTGACGGCAAAATTAAATTAAATCAGTCTGGTAGTGGTAGAGGGTTGAATAGTCATTTGAACTAATTAGAAACTCTTTAGTTTTACTTGCTGCTTATTTTTGAAGGATCAATACAAATGTTGCAAATATACATTGAAAACAACAAAGGTGTCAACTGACAGAGTGACAGATGGACGTCAACCAATCTGATTAAAATCCAATGTAGATGTCAGCTAATCGTTCATTGTTATCTTACCTTCGTTATTTTGCCTGGATTGACCTTCGCAGTACATGTTTACATTTTTATTCTGATTGCCTCCTCTACACCTGAACTGGCGCCATGCCCACGCCGTTCTGCTAAGTGAGCCACACAGCCAATCAGGTTGCGTCTCACATTTTGTACTTCAAAGTACTATGGGCATTGTCACGGGCACATGCATTGAATATCAACAAACAACATGGCATTACTTGTGCACATAGGCAACTGACAACGTACAAAGTATTTGAACTGTAAACAAGTGACTGTATTACCCTATATGTACAGTAATTAAAGAATTCTTGTTTACATGTAGATGCATTTCGTCTTATCTACACGTACATGTTAGTTACATTCGAACACGTTTCCCGGGTAGTGTTCATGTTCATCTCAGCGAACGTGTACACGTTCTCTGTAGTACTCTTCTCCTCGAACGTAAAGTAGTCATGAAATATTGTACGATTCATAGAAATATTTGCCACAGTTGTGCTATATGAACTCAGAAATGGGGAAATTTAAGAAATAATTTCTAAAAAAAAAAAACGTCCTTATCGTGAAAATTTTGGTTGCTTTGCATTGTGTACACTATAAACTGTCTGTGTGTTCCCTAGACGTTCTGTCTCACAAGCTTCTATAACAATTACAGAGTATGCGTTCATCCTTAACATGTACGTACGCGTCTACATGATAACGCTATGTTCGAATGTATTCAGACGAAATGTATAGAGGTACATGTACCATCATATTACATTTAAATATACTAATACAATCACTGAATTTGTTTACAGTTGAAACATTTAGAACATTGTCAGGTGCCTGTGCTTGTGCACATGGAGAACATGATTTTGTAGTGACCGTGTCTGTTTGTAGTTTCATTCGATCCTAATGTAAGGTCACTTTTGATTGGCTACCAGCACGGGCTAGCTAGAACGGTGTGGGCATGGGTGCCAGCTCAGATGTATATGTAGAGGAGGCGATCAGGATAAACATGTAAGCATGTACCACGAAGGTCAATCCAGGCAAAGAAATAGCAATGAATGATTAGCCAACATCTACATCAGATTTTAATCAGTTTGAATGTCAACATGCAATTTACCGAACTCTAAACAATCGAATCTGATTGCGTATTGGGACAACTGATCACGTATTGACGAAAATTAAAGGATATCAGGCCCAATACATGTACATGAAAACCCTCTGGGGAGAACACTGGATCAGATCTGGTGCTGACAATCAGCTGTTCCCCTAACAGATTTGTATGTACAGTATATTCAAATGAGCATTTCAATACGTATTTGTATCTCTCTCTACATGTACTTGAAAGTGTTGCATTTCAAGTAAGTTTTGTGAGTCCATAGATTTATTTTGTGTTGTTTCCAAAATAACTCTTCTTTTGAATGTTCAGTTTTAGTGTGTTGTTGCAAAATTCTTTTAATGTTTTGCCTATATCAAAGATTTTGTATACTTTATCTTGTCTGCATACCATTCACCAGGTTACACCCCCATTGAAAATGGTCTGCTCCAAGCCTAACTTAAACATAATTTGCATAAAATACATGTACTTACTTCAAAAATCGCCGAAAATCCAAAGCGGTAACTCTTGCATTCCAAATCCCAACAGTCCTCATCCCCTAAGTTATAGCTTATTTGGTCAGACAAGCATTGATACAACCATTATGCACGGTCCATATTCACTGCAAGTAGAACATCACAATCACGCTGGTCGATCATGCCGGCCGGCTAGGTAAAGAGTCAGATCTGACCAGCCACACACAGCGATCATGGCAGGTCGCGGGTCGATATTCTGTCCCGTGAGGTTTGAGTGAGGCCCAAATAGTATCCAGTTATGGTTCATAATCGTGGTCATAGAAGTGGCTGGTTGTTTCTCCGTGAAATCTGCTCAAACTTGAGGTAAAACAGGCTCGGCACAACTTGGAAAATGTACCAGTATTTGAAATGACGCGGTACGAATTGCATGATGGGGACTATACCATTATGTGAAGGGGGTGGATAGAATGAAAAGTGACTGATAAGCGAATATAATACGTGACTATGTTATTATACTGAGTCTGCACTAGACCATAACATCTTTAATTGTTCACCTTGTCATGTTTCTGTTTAGGATTTATACATTCTTTTTTGCATGTTGTTCTAAAAATAACCATATGGCCAAGTAACCCCCTGGCCAAGGAGTGATGTACCGTAACAACCACATGAACGCTAAGAAACATGATTTTATTATTTACCAATACCTAAACAGAAGTTCCTGAAATAAAGATATTTTTTTTTCCATTTGTTAGGTCGTTACGACTATGTACTTGACAAACGCACACGTCAACCAATTTCTTATGACTTGGATGATAAGCACACGCGTTTACATTTATTGTAGCTTAGACAGACATTACTTCATTTACTTGTGCCTGCAACTCTCGGTTTTAAAACATCCGACATAGCTTTGAAGCAAATTCTAGGCTTTTTGAAATGAGGAAAAGTTATTTCAATAACTGCTAAAGCAAACGATCTATTTCTGGTCTCTTTTGCTGTATCTGGTAACGGCCAATGACAATGTTAACTTTGTTCGTACTCGAAAACCGTGCGTAAAACTGGGCTGCATTTTTTTCTAATTCTCTGTTTCTTTTTCACAAGTCCGCAACCTTTAATAGCGAAGTTAACGTGTTTGGAAACAAAATATCCGATATATCCACCGAGATATACGGCAACCGATGCTTTGTTTCGCTTAATCTATCCAACAAAAAGTTAGTCAGATTACCGACATCGCTATGTTAGATATTGGTAAGCTTGGTGATCTGAATTTAAGAGGGGACAACCTGCGAGAGTCACCTAGGATAGGGAAGTTTGTGAGAGGGGTATCCAAGTAGTCCGTGGATTCCAGACGCAGCAGCGACGACATGCATCGTTGAAAATAATTCCTGCCTCCACACGACCCCTTACCACGACAGGTAACAATTATCCACTTAGACGGGATTTGTTTGTTACTGTGTGTAATGATAACTTCACATCAAGGGAACCTAGACCTGGTTTTATAAGAGACAGAGGTATACATTTCTACTCATTTAAAAAATAAATAAATACATTTTCATAGAAAATCAAAACCTTTCAGCGAAAGGTCTGAGAATTGAAAACTCGCTCCAAATGTTTCATTACATGAAGTTACATTTGGTAACAGATGTATTTACTGTCACGTGAGTTTTTTTCTGGATACACAAGCACAAAGTCAGACACACACACACACACATACATACATACATACTTACATACATACATACATACATACATACATACATACATACATACATACACCCACAGTTATACAGTCCGAATAAAAAATTACAATCCGACGTTTCGAATCAAAATTCTTTATCAATGCTATCAAGGCACGATATACAGCAGGTAACAACCCGACTATACATTGAAAAGAACGACACCACGCGAGTATTTATCAACGGTAGGGTATGACAAAAATATTTAAAAGTATGTGCACCAAAAAGAAGTTCCCTTTAGAGCACGCTTGAAAGATAGAATAAGCGTAGTTAGATATTAGGGAAATAATCTAATAATTCCATGGGGATCCAGGGTTCAAAGACGAAAAAATGATTTCCTCCTCCTTCAACATCAATCGATGCTCGTCACCAGAAACCTTACACATTCCTGAAGTAGACATTTGATACATTATGATCGTTGGTAATAATATGCATAGATACGGGATAGTTACGATTCGTTTGTCTGGTAAGACGGATCCCGGAGATATTCCACGAAACGGTTACCAAGACGATGTACAGTCGGACCTATATATAAAAAAACCCACCACATTTCTGGCATGTAATGTAATATACTACGTTAGTACTAATACAAGTAAATCTACTCGTAACAGCCACACTGTTCTCAGCTGCCAAAATCATGATTAGTATTAATAATCGATCTTTCAATCATCTTTATTGCATAACAACATGTCATAGAAAGCACGGTAAAGCATACAAAAATGACATACAGAAATAAAGTGAGTACAATACAGTCATTTAGTCAACTGCTGGAGGACTGTTTACATCAATAAGAAATTTTCCGAGGGGAAGTTTATCATCAGAGGCCAAAATGTGCAAAAACAACATGTGCCACATCGAGTACGACTGCATGGAAATAAACGTAAACCAGCATTAACTTCCAATCCATGTATGGACCACCGTATCTCTTAGATTGGTATCACGACGCCAAGCTGCTTCACGAAATAATGAATTGGTTAACCTATTAGAACGTAAGATATTAAAATGCGTGTATAGTATGTTCTTAACTGTAGTGGGAAAGGGATGGTATGTTAGAGCCAATACGGGACGATTGGTATTACTCTTGTGATCATGTGATTTGATACAAGCTTCCATAGACAAAGATGACATCTTTTGTAAAGTCGCATTGGTAACCGACACTGGATAACCCCGTTGGTGGAAGTACGTGCAAAATTTAGCAGATCTTTCCCTGAAATCCAAATCGCTACTACAAATACGACGTAAACGAAGTAATTGTGAATAGGGAATACAATCTTTACACTTATTAGGATGTGCTGAACCATACTGCAAATATATTGGTGGAGGGTCTGTGGTAGGTTTAGTATAAGCAGAAATAGATTCACCATCCATCCATCCATCCATACATACATACATACATACATACATACATACATACATACATACATACATACATACATACATACATACAAATTATTTTATAAGTTAAAATCCAAAATAAATACCCAATCCCCATCCCACTTGAAGTTGTTTGGTGTTTCAAATAACTATTTGAACTTCAAAGCAACGATCATAATCAGAGGGTTGTTTCGCCGCGAAACCAAGCAATCGTTATACAGTTGTGTAAACTGTTATCAGCTGATCAAACAAATGAATTACAGAGACTTTATTTATCACTCCTTAAAAATCAGGTCAGAAGCAAATAATTTAATGGAACTATAACATATTTTGGTAAGTTTGTAATTGTATGTTTGGCCAAGGGACTCTGACTGCAATAAAGTGACTATATGGAATTGTAATAGTACATATTTATGCTTGTTGTATGACGAACACGGGGTCACTGAATGTACAAAAAAAACCTTTTAATGACCCAAAACGCAATGTCATCAATTGTGTAGGGCACCATCAAAACTTGCGTATGAAAGATATTCGGTTTTTGTAAGTTAGTTTGTATGTGTATTGTGTGTATTGTGTGTGTGTGTTTGTGTGTTTGTTTGTTTCTTTTGTTTGTTTGTTTGTTTGTTTGTTTGTTTGTTTGTTTGTTCGTTCGTTTGCTTGTTTACATGTTGTTGTTTTTCCGTCAGTGGTGAGCCGTTTTACTTTCTCTTTACTGAAAACAATCTCGAGCATATGCAGACGTGACATCACTGTTTACCATCTAAGTTCACAGGAATTCTAGAGAGAAACGGTGTCCGATACCACTATGGTCTCCCCATTAATACTAGCCACTGAAGAACATTCATTTGAAATACCAGTTGTAGGCTTACAGCAGATCGGTTCTGCTGTCATATTCGTGCTGGCCCATGTACATTTTCAAGTTCCAGGACAAAATGCAGTGCTCCAGGGCCGGCCTGACGACCCAGTATAAAAGAGCGTTCCATTTATCTAATACGTTTTAATTAATGGTCATTATATCTTATATTTCCTTTAAACTAGACTGCACTTAAAACTGCAACACTGTATCTGTTTTTCTATGTATAACCTAACAAGTTGTATGTATCCAGGACGGCAGCAGAATATGCATGGCCGCGAGGCAGGCGATAGAACGTTGTACTCCAATGTTCAATTTTCATTTGTTTTAATTCACCTTCACATCCATTAATCAATACGAGACGCTGATGAGAAGTCACAGGCTGACGTTTTCGTCTTTTCGGCGAAGGTGTATTGCTCGGATATCTAAGTTTTTTTCAACGAAACTAACATTATGATGGAAAATTTTATCAGTCGCACAAGTGTACAGGATATCGCGATTTAGTGATGAAAGCCATAATGAGCTGACAGCTGGCCTTTTGATATTTCATTGTTGTACTGTTCTATACAAGGTATATGCAAATCAAAACTTTGTTTTTAACCGGGCATATTTTTAACCATTGACGGTGATTTAACTCTTTGCAAAAGTCCGAAAGTTGTGGAGGAAAATGACACAGACGTCTGAATGATACATATCGAACATTGTAAAATGAAACGAAAACGATGTTTGGTGTGAATTATATCGAAAACCAAATTTGCACGTCACAGAACACTAAAATATCAAATGCAAACGGATGTTTTGAGTAAGTTTTGTCATAGGTTGGACGCGATCACACTATTTACATTTTGATCACAGACTATCTGTGATTTGATTTTTAGGTGTTAATAGTCAAGTCGTCCACAACATTGCCGAGTAGTGCCGATTGGTACGCTTCCACGGCCGTATAACACCAAGAAACAGTCTGTGATAATACATAGTCTAGCTGCGAGACATTCGGGCATTCCTCTTACTTCCGATACGACAAGCATCTCGTATCGGAAAGCCCGAGGGCCTAGCAGAAATAGACTAACGGTGAAAAGAGAACAACTCCACACTCAGAGACATTCGACAATGGCGGCACGTACGTATACGTAACGAATACGTAAAATATACAGTGTGCAAAACAAGACTGGAAGCTGGAACAAAAGACTTAAGTGTACGCTTAGTCTACGGAACTGTAGATTTCGGCAGACTTAATGTCTAGTATACTGTTCGTATACTTCAGTACACGAAGCGCATATGTGAGATCTGCAGATACAGTAGATTTACGTAGATTCATGTCTATTCAACTTTTTGCCCAGTGTCAATTGTCGATTATAACACTCAAATATTACATTCACAGTGAACTGTAAGCATTGGCTGATAATAATTAATTTTTTCATTTTCCTGCCATTATTATTGAAACAAAATTTACGTTTCGTCAAATTTTGGGCAATTATACCTCCATTTTCGACTGATATCGTAAAAATAAGAATTCTAATTAATTTAATGACAAAATTGTGATTAATAGAATGTTTAATTTCATTGGACGTATTTTCATTAGAAACTCAGAGTAGCCATATTTAGTGGATAACATATGTTTAGTAATAAACGTAATAAATATTTAAGTCACGTGACTAATATTGACCGGTTCATACAAATAGGGTAATATGATGTGCCAACAGTTGGACTAATGTGCGGCGATCGATCTATCTACACTACCAACGTCATAATTTATGATCGATTTCCAATTAATATTCACATTGCACTTGACCTTTCATCTGGTTTATTTCCCCACAAATAAAATTGTCATAAAACAGTGCAACAGCAACAATCGCAATAACACTGTCACTTAGCAATACAAAAATAATCTCGTGAATTCGAACCGCAACATATAACTTTTCCCGCTCTTGCGTACAGCAGCTGAGTAACCTGCGGCAAAATGATAAAAAACTGACATCATCTCTAAATTGGTAGATCCACTAACCAAAAGCAACATATCAGCTGTATTGAATGTGTTGATATGAGACCACGGTTACGTGTAGGCTGTTTATTTCCAACGTATTATTAAAGTAATGGTCATCCAAGCCCACAAGCAATAGTGGTAGCTTCTATCTGATCAAGTCGTGCAATCGCACAACTTTAGGCACGTAGAACAGTTTAATACGGCTCTTATGTTGCATAACAGGGGCCATATATACTCAAAAACCAGTTTGAAATATTTTTAAAAGTGCTTTAATAGTCTAATTCAAGCTTTACAACACAACCTTCAATTTTGGAGTTGGACTGACAATATTTCAAGTATCTTCAAAATGGAAATTCATCTGTGTTGGTAAACCATGGTATTCAGATTAATATTTGTTCCAAACACAACTTTGAAAATTTTACCTGAAATTTTCGACTGCACACTTCAGTCTTTGTCAACATACTGAGTACACGTGACATCATAGACACGTGAGCCTACAAATAAATGAGTACTGTTTAGTGGTTCAATCTGTTGACAAAGACTGAAGTGTGCAGTCGAAAATTTCAGGTAACATTTTCAAAGTTGTGCTTGGAACAAAAGTTAAATTCAATACTATATTCCATGTTACTATAGCAACATCTACATATAAACCCATTTGTTTCTAACTTGCCATGAAAGAAACAAACAACAAACCTGACAACGACTCGCCAAGTTAAGTTAAATCTCCTATTGACATGACAACTATTTCCAATGTTATGAATTGAAGTCCTGGGTCTCCAAGCATACACTGATTTCTAAAAATCGTTTCAAAGCAGAGGCCAAACACTCAACAACAAATTTAATTTGGGCGTTGTCTTTCTGTCCTAACATATTCCATTGTACATAACATTCACATGTAATTACAAATGTACTACCAACTCGAGGCGGTGCACACGTACCGCAGTATTCTAAACCATCGTAAACACTTAAAGACACTTGTTGTTATCCACAGCGAGTTATTTCAATAGTTACTACTGACTGAGAAGTTTGTACTCTGTGCCAATTATTTCCCCGTAACGGCTACCAACAATAGATTTATCGTTGCGTTGTGGAGTGGAATTATCAACATTGTTCACAAACAATGTGTGCCCTGAGTTCAACTAAAACAAACAAAATACAGGACAATAAAGAAAGGAAGGGGGCTAACAACTCTAACGGTTTCTGGGGTACAGTTATGTCCGACAGTTAGATCTGAGGTTCGTTCGGAGAAATTACAGGCACACATTTTATTTGAAGGGGCACAGTCTGTAGCTTTGGTTTTCTTCAAGTGAGTAATCATGATACATGTATTCCTATCGTACTTACTGCCATGAAACCTAGTTGACAATCGGTGAAAACAAAACACGTGTGTAGATGCCATATTTTTTACGTTAATGAATTACGTCATCCTTCCGATTAGGATACGTGCATCAAGGTCATATCTAAACTAGTAACAGTGTTGCATTCTCGCAAACCGCAGCTGTTATTTCTTCCGCTACGGTGTCGTAAAAGAGGCTGTGGTTTACGACGATGCAGTGTTGATAACGAACAGCTATAGCCGTAGTCATGTTGTTCTGTTCCACGGGATATTGACATCAATGGATGTCAGGATGAGGTGTTTTGGTGCATGATTTCATACCAAGACATCCATGACGTCACGTGGCTTGTCCTATGTGAAAAAAAGAACAACACAAAAACAAATACAAAAGCATTCATACCTTTAAAGCTCAGACCTACAATTACTTTTTAATGACAATGCTTCTTTTCAAGGTATTCCGAATACAATGAACCCACTGTGTAAGAAGACAATAACACTATGGTTGCTTAGTTGATACGAAGTACGAGTATAGATGCCCCCGTATACGCACAGAGTAAACTATTTTTTGTTGAGCAGTACAAGTTGACAGAAATCAATGATACTTATGCCTAGATGTAATTGAACTCGAAAACTATCACAGCTACTTGCTGTCACACTCTGAGACGTACACTTACTCACACGAATAAAAGACGGTATGACATCACGTACTTGGCGACAGAGTGGAGTTTATTCAATGTAAATATGTCGGATCAGATTTATTATTAGAACGTACTTTTTCCCTCTAGTACACTCAATATGCCATACCATCTAGTATATGGATATACTGTTGTTTAGAGCTGCAAACATTAGAAAAGAGGCGATGTCTGTCTGTCTGTGTGTCTGTGTGCCTGCCTGCTTGCCTGCCTGCCTGTCTGTCTGTCTGTCATAGCTTTAAAGTAACGATTATTCAATGTAATTAATATGTTCTTATTTTTCTTCCAGTACTTACCAAACTGACGCCCTGAATTTTGGGTCTGTGAGGGCGCTGTTTGCAGACTAAGTGTGCAGGGAGTTATGCAGCTTCTGGACGGATTAGACAGATTTATTTACAAGTATCCTCCAGGAGTAACGAAGACATCCGTCCATAAAATATAACATTTGAGTCTTGATTATCATGCAAACCATGTTATGATTTACTACGATGGAAAACTATGTACTATGCTATTATGCAAACCATGTTATGATTTACTACGATTGAAAACTATGTACTATATTGATATTATTATGCAAGCTATGTCACCTGAAACAGAACATCTATATTGTTTTTCGTAAAAAAAATTGATACATTGTTTTTCGTAAAAAAAATTGATACATTTAATTCTATATGCATTATTTGGTGATGTTCCATAGAACAAGACAACATCATATTAGCATATTTTTGAAAAATTATCAAATACTACGGTGGGGAACATTAGTTTTATTATTTTTCCCCGAGAGACAAATGTTTCTGTCTATAAGATGAATATTTATGGACAAATTTGAACATCTCTCCAGTTATTTTATAATTCTATATATTCGGGGAGAGAGAGAGAGAGAGAGAGAGAGAGAGAGAGAGAGAGAGAGAGAGAGAGAGAGAGAGAGAGAGAGAGAGAGAGAGAGAGAGAGAGAGAGAGAGAGAGAGAGAGAGAGAGAGAGAGAGAGAGAGAGAGAGAGAGAGAGAGAGAGAGAGAGAGAGAGAGAGAGAGAGAGAGAGAGAGAGAGAGAGAGAGAGAGAGAGAGAGAGAGAGAGAGAGAGAGAGAGAGAGAGGGGGGACATGTACTATGCAAAACTAATTATACTTTTGATGATATCGTTAATCATATAATCTACACCCAGTGATTTATATGGCGACGAAAAAGTAACAGATCTTAAATATTAAACGATTTCCTGTATCATTGATCTTAATAAAGGTTGCGTACTGGGAGGTATAGACTTACAGATACTTTGAGTTTTTTCATAGTTTTATTTTATAAGATATGTAAATGATTTATTCACATGTAAAAACAATATATTCTAGTGAGGAGTTTACCTTTAAACAGAAGTAATCAATCTTAATTTTACTAATGAACATTAAAGTACTGATTTGTAATCTAGTCAAATGTGACAAAACGAAATTCATGGTTTTACAGTAAGCTTATTTATATAGAACAATTTTATTGCCAGCACACAAGAACAGTGAGGCAATACTTTCCTGTGTGATATGCATTTTTGTCTCTGTCTGTCTGTCTGTCTGTCTGTCTGTCTGTCTGTCTGTCTGTCTGTCTGTCTGTCTGTCTGTCTGTCTGTCTGTCTGTCTGTCTGTCTGTCTGTCTGTATGTATGTATGTATGCATGCATGCATGCATGCATGCATGCATGCATGCATGCATGTATGTATGTATGTATGTATGTATGTATGTATGTATGTATGTATGTATGTATGTATGTATGTATGTATGTCTGTCTGTCTATCTATCAATCTTTTTGGTTAGCCGTCTTTCTGTCGTACATCGACGTCCCCTTTTCATGTCATTTTTGTATTGATAACGATGTAATATAATTAAATACTAGTAATATAAAATAGGCTTGCAATATATTCTAAAGCTATGTACAAATGTATATCAGTATAGTACAGGCATGTATTTTAATAAATTCACCATTACGTACGGATGTACGGATGGTTGTATTGACGTCTATCTGACCGGGTGAAAATGATCGAGGAAATATATGTAGATTAAATATTAGCACTGTTTGTCAGATGTGGCATAGCATTCATTATGGATGTGATGACATGGGTCGTTGTGCTTGTTGCGTTGCGTTGCGTTGCATTGTGTTGTGTTGTGTTGTGTTGTGTTGTGTTGTGTTGTGTTGTGCTGTTTTGTGAAGTTGCGTTGTGTTGCGTTGCGTGGTAGTACGATTAGAGTATACAGTCAGTGAGTAGTACACTCTACCCTAGTCGGACACTTGGTGGCGCTGGATCCGGATACACCAGCTGTATGTTTGGTTCATAGGAAAATTTAACAATAAGTGTGTATATGCATGGATGTATACTATTAGTACACCCATGGTACATGTGTACTGTCAGTTCTCTTTGGGTACAGCATATGCAACTGACTATATACATGTGTATATAGGGGTATATACATAGTGACATTAGCATATGGGAACATATTGTAATTCTTGTATAGAAACATGGTTCATATTGATTTGTAATGACTCTGTCATTCATGTTTGTCGTATGTATCTATGTGTTGTTTGTTTTCGTAAACATAACTAAGCCTGAACCTCTGTCGTTGGTGGCGCCCGCTAAGAGTAACCCTCTCCATATCTCTGTTCTTGTTGTAACATCTTCAAAATGATTTGGGTGGTCACATTGAAAAAGTAAATGTGTCTGTCTGTACATGTTACTTTTAATTCATAATCCCACTTTTAACAGTCTAAGTGCCTTAGAAATGACAAGTCAAGTCAGACGAATATAAACCATTAATTTTAAAGGTTCTTAATTTCAGAGATTAAACTGTCGTCCAGACACGCTCGCTCTATTGGTGATGCAGATCTAGAGACGTTGTGATATACTTTCTGATCTGGCCGTAGATGGCGTCAAGTAATGGCCAGATTCAATAGTTTCTAATGGGGTCGGTCAGATCAAGAGAAACATATAGATAAAAAGAACCATCCTTGCAAAATCAACCTATCCGAAGATGTTAATCCTTTGTCACATGGCCGATTGAAAGGAAACAATAGTCTTTGTCCACAGGTCATAACTATGGTAATTGCCTTCTTAGAATCCACATGTTGGCTGGAAGGTACACATAATTGCTTGACAGTATTAATAGAATTCCTGCGATTGGTTGAAGGTACACGTAATTGCTTGACAGTATTAACATTCCTGTGATTGGCTGGAAGGTACACGTAATTGCTTGACAGTATTAACATTCCTGTGACTGGCTGGAAGGTACATAATTGCTTGACAGTATTACAATTCCTGTGATTGGCTGGAAGGTACACATAATTGCTTGTATTAGAATTTCTGTGATTGGCTGGAAGATAATTATCTTTTAATTAATTCATGTCCAGTAATTGGTTGCAGTGTCTTTTAACAACACATTTGATATAATGAAAGGAAATTAACTTTTTTGTCATTAGAATTTATATTTTCAATTAAAACGCAGGGAAGCATGTTTGAAAATTAATTGCGAATTCTAAAATTTTCCCTTAATTGGATGGCCTCATATTCTTGATACAATATCTACATTTCCCTTCGGAGGCAGCTAATCTGACCAAACAAACATGTTTTTATTAAAGAATGCATCTATTGTCAACACTGGCTTTCAAATTCTCTTCAGTCTCTTAGGAGAGGGATGCAAATTCGCTAGTGGGTGTGTGAATATAATGTATATATATATTATTTATTTGCCAGAGGTCGAAAAAACAACAACCAAATTCCCATATCAAGTGAGGAAAATGAAATAATCAAGTAATCACATCGCCAATGAGAAAAAAGTATATATAAGGATATATAATATTGAATGTTGACACCATTAACATTTGAAATCATTCTGTTTCCATAGTTATAGAGCTTGCTTGTTGGGCTTCAAGGCACATAAAATTGATTGCTAATGCTAAATTTAATATTGCTGCAAGGTTGTTCAAATGTCAACCCACAAGCATCTGTCACGTGTTGGGGTGTGGCTGGTAGACTGTGATGGGTGGAGGGGTATGCCTGGCAGACTGTAATGGGTGGAGGGTGTGCCTGCCAGACTGTGAGGGGATAAGGATGGGATGGGATCATATCCTTATGAAATGGTATTAAATCAACTTTAAATTTAAAAGACAACCCACAAGTGTATGTGATGGTATGTGACTGGCAGACTGTGAGGGATGGAAGGGTGTGGCTGGCTGACTGGGGGTGGAATGGTGTGACTGGCAGACTGTGAGTGGTGGAATAGTGTGGCTGGCTGACTGTGAGGGATGAAGGGGTTTGACTGACTGGCTGACTGTGAGGGATGGAGGGGTGTGACTGGTTGACTGTGAGGGGTGGAGGGGTGTAACTGGCAGACTGTGAGTGGTGGAATGGTGTGGCTGGCTGACTGTGAGGGATGGAATGGTGTGGCTGGCTGACTGAGGGGTGGAATGGTGTGGCTGGCTGACTGAGGGATGGAGGGGAGTGACTGGCAGACTGTGAGTGGTGGAATGGTGTGGCTGGCTGACTGTGAGGGATGGAGGGGTGTGACTGGCTGACTGTGAGAGATGGGGGGGTTGACATGCTATATTGAATTAGGTTTAAATTTAATAGACAATGATGAACAAAGGGTACATGTACATCACCTGAAATGCACAAACAGACATTGACAAGATACAGTGAAATATCATAATATTAAATACAGGGAGATATGCCGAATTATGATCAATGAAACTCAAATATCAGTAAGATTCAAATTTAACCATAGATAGTCTATATATTTAAATCTATAATTGTTTGGCCCTCATGTCTGTAATTACAAAATGAGAGAGGCTACTTCCATTTCAGCCAACACCTGCATTACATAATATTGCATACAGACTGAGACAATAGCCAATAAAGGGATGCTAAACCTGGGTAAATCATTGTCAAACTGTAATCAGATAGGTATTTATGACTTACCTGTATGTATCACCACAGATATATCAGTGAGATAATATATTCATGGTATTACTTAATACATTAATGAATGTAAATGTAGGTCAGACTCAGAGATTTCGAATGTGAGGTCACAGAGACTTCTGTTTTAGAGTGGCTTGTTTTTACGCAAGCGATAGCTGTTAAACTCATTTCCAGTCATGCTTTCCTATCTTCAAAAGCATCAACAAAGTTGGTGAATAGCCTTTGGCAATGTGGTGTGCCATAATTTGTAACATGGGTTGTGGGAGGGGCGTGGATTGGGGAATAAATCTCCCTCATACATAGTCCAACTTACATCATATCACTTGATTGTGATTATGCTACTTAACAGATTTGTGATCAAAATTTAGTGTGTACAATCTCTTGCATGTTTTTTTTAATGAATTCACATGGGTATCAAGTATAGGTGACACAAAATGTAGTCACATAACTGTCCAAAAGGATGATCACAGCTAGCCTATGATCTGTGCACCTCAATCTAGTCTCACAGCAGACACAACTCTCACAGCCAATCTGTGCACCACAATTTAGTCTCACAGCTGACACAACTCTCACACCCAATCTGTGCACCACAATTTAGTCTCACAGCAGCCACAACTCTCACAGCTGATCTGTGCACCACAATTTATTCTCACAGCAGCCACAACTCTCACAGCTGATCTGTGCACCACAATTTAGTCTCACAGCTGACACAACTCTCACACCCAATCTGTGCACCACAATTTAGTTTCACAGCAGACACAACTCTCACAGCTGATCTGTGCACCACAATTAAGTTTCACAGCAGACACATCATGTTTTATACTGTAGGACGATATTTATTTAAAACATTTGACTGAAAAAGGAGAATAACAAAAGAAATGTGGTATATAAATATGACATAAATTTATACAAATGTATACAAAATACCAGACCTTGGCTAGGCTAGACCACTGTACAAAAGATCCAAAAAAAACTACATTCTTTGTCTGGTACAAATCTTACTTGATAAAGTCTTCAAATTTTATATATATCCTTTCCTCTACCATTTCACCATTGCACTATACATTCCTTTAAATTGGAAAGTAAGAAAATCATCCACTCGTTTTGAAATTGGAAATGAAATTGTCAAAGCTTTGACTCAGAAGAGCCAATTTGCTTAAACTTTCCTATAAATAGTCCAATCCTTTCTATGTATATCACCTGCCTTGTGCGCATATCAAGTATTTTTTTAAATAAACATTTTTTTTACAAACACATATAAAATTAACAGTTCCTATTGTCTTTCTACTATTAAGTAGACAAAGAGAAATCTCCAAATCCTTCACATAGTATATCCACCTGATTACATCTGCATCAAAAAATACCAAGCTAATGTTATACTTTTATATGACATTGCAATGGTCATCCATACATTCTAGATTCTCATATACAACAAATAGTACATGTTTTACTGGTTAAGAATTCACTTAAAAAATTCCCTGGTCTGTTGAATTACCATAAACTTACAACATCAAATTATCTTTAAGTCTACACTTTACATGTAATTTCAAAAATTAATGTAACTCTTTATTACACATATTACATTTACTAGCTATCTTTTAACAAGTGAGTGTTAAATGTAGAAAACAAAATATTCTGAAATGTTATTTCCAAAAAAAACGTCAATTTGATGTTTGTTTAATTAGACAAATTACAAAGACCTACCAGTTACTAGAAATTTCTTCATAAAAAAGCAAGAATGAGTGACATTACAAATGTGAGGGTTTGAAACTGACAAAAATTTCCACTACAATAAATAGAAATCTGTGTTTTATTCCACATTTCTGTGGAAAAAAGATAAGGCTTCACATGTTGTGCGTTAACAATGGAAGTTTGAAGTATTAGGTTGATATGAAGATTTAGACCACGAATAAAATGTTTGGCTGTGTTACAAGATAATAGTCATGTAAATATAACTGAGGTATCATGTATAGTGTGTACTTTTTAAGCTGAATGCCGTCAAAATGGACAAAATTGTTATCATTTTAACAAAACTATGAAAGGAATTACTACAATTTATAATGTTACACAATATGTACAAGTTTGTGCTTCCAACAGCATGTGTGTGAAATTAACAGAATTTCAAAGACAGTTGTAGATAGTGGACGAGTGTGACTGATCTTTGAACAAGTTGTTCCTCTCTCGACTTTATCATTTATTTTCAAGGTAGAATAGTTATTTTATGCTTTCGAGCTTTTCTCATTTGAAAATTTTCAATAGTCTGATGACGACTTGAACATAGCAACGGTATTTGCAGTGTACAACCGTTAACCCCATATTGGTTTATGACCTAGTTTTGCTTACTCCCTGCAAGGAAAGAGCAAAGCACATGTATTTTAAGGTTCAGTAAGTTCACAAGTCCACTGGCTGAACTTTAGAAAAGGCATACAGAACAAGTGTTAGAAAAATCTAATGTCACAGCCTTACTGTATGCCAATTTTGAATACACAGAGAGGAAGTTTCTCTATCATATCATGAGTCATGACATGCCATGTCAATTCTGTAACCCCACTGTTCAATGATTGGGTACACTCCGAGTGTTTTCTACTGTGGGTCAAGTCTACTTTTACATATTTATAGGTAAGCAGCGGATGTCTACTTTTGGAGACCATTCTAGTGACGATAATCCATTTCCTTATCGTATTTGAACAGTTACACGTTTACGACACAATGAGGAACTGGGATTAGTTTCTGATTGGTTGTCGCCATATCACTTAATTTATTAACCTCCAACTGCCAGTTGGGTACTTTCTTTGTGGTCATGTGACGACGAGCATGCTTGGTGAGGTGGTCACTGCGCATGAAACGACGATCACACATTGGGCATGCAAACTTCTTTTCACCAGTGTGTGTACGCTTGTGACGGGAAAGCTCATCTGATCTGGCAAAATTTTTCTCACAGTCTTCCCACGTACATTTGAACGGTTTTTCACCTGTGAATAGAACACATACAATGAAGACAATCAGTACACAAAATCAAACAGTGTGTGAGAGTTTTGAGGTAGGTACACTGATTCACAGATATACAAATTTCAAGTAATTAATTTTGGAGAAACTACTGAAGTCAACCATTCCCTTGAGTACTGGTATCAACACCTTAGTTCTATTCTATCATGGTTTACAAAAGGTAATTACCACATAGAATTTGAGATTACATAAATATTTACAGTATGAAGTTAATTGTCAGGTTTGGTAGCAAGACTGTCAAAAATATCCTCCATTTTAACACAACAACAAAATCTATTAAAGAGAGTACTGAAAGGTCTACTTGAGTGACAGCGTGTGTGTTTGCAAATCACTTTTAAACCTTGTCAACATCAAATTAATCAGACTACAGCATATGGTATGTTAGATGTAACACTTCAACAGAAATATGTATCTGATAAAGTGGTCTGCACTTTAAGATTAATATACTGTAAAGCTAATAATTCATTATTTCTTGTCACAGCCCCACATCTGTTTAGTTTCTGTAGATAAAAGTATCACTATTCAACTCACCTGTATGTGTTCTCATATGTGCTTTCAGATGGGAACTCTTAAAGTAGGTTTTGTCACAGTCCTTGTACGTACAAATATGACTTCTTCGTCTTGAGAATTCTTGTGGATTGGTTGGAATAGATGCATTGTGTGAAATGCTCGGGACAAGGATAGGTCCTGCTGGTGCAACTTGGGCAAACTTGTATTGTGAAGTATTGTCATGTTTTGGTTGGTTCATAATAACCATGACGGACCCTGGAATGAAGGTTCCTGTCATAACAGTAGGTTTTGGCAGTATGTCTGGTTGAGTGCTATTTGTCTGGTTATGCATCACAGGATAAACATTTGTTTGTACAGTCTGGCAAACTATCGGAGCACTTTGAACTCTGACTTGTGATGATGTTACTGGGAACATCCCGATTGTCTGAGGAACATGTACTTGTGCTGGAGCCAATTGCTGCATGGAAGTCAGGGCAGGTGATAACTTTGGTGCAATAGATGCAGTATATGGTCTCTTGTTTGAAAGAAAGCTACCAGACTTCTCGGTTACATTCCTTGATACCTTTGTAGAGATCATACTCTCACTGGCAGAGGAAACAGTGTTTGTGTTAGCTGCTGAAGTACACATATGATCCGATTCAGATTTCGCATTTTGTGTGTGGCTGATGACAGATACTTGAGTAGCAGTCGGAGCAGTCATCACTGGGTTAACCAAAAGAGTATTTGCACATGATGTAAATTTAGGTGTACTTGGCAAGGAAAGTCTGGCTCCTTCTTGAGATGGGACAGTTTTATTTACAGCTGGCAGTGGTAATTTCAAAGTTGATGAGCTGTCACATAATGTCTTTGATGTTGCAGATGTAATATTGGCTTCTGAAGTATTTCTTGCTGGCAGAGACAAGGTGGCACTTTTACCCATTGAAGCCCAACCTCCCGTTGGTCCTCTCTGAACAATTTGAAGATTTCCTAAATGTGGCACTGTTGTAGGGGGAACGGATACAGTTCCTGGGAGAATAAGTTGGTGTGTAACTTTGTTTGGTGGAGGCGTCATTGGTGGTGTTTCTGGACACTGAGAAAAACAAACAGATACAAGGTTAAATAAAAATACATTCCATCTCAACTAACAAGTATTAAAAATAGTTCTTTACAACATGCATTTACAAGTAAACGGTATAGTTATATTTGTAAGATTTAAAACATTAGAGGACACACCTTTTATGTAAGATAGAGTCGACATGAATTTACATATAGACTTGCTTGTCAACATTACATCCACACTTACATTTGCTTTGGGTGAAATATGTACTATTGGAAGCTCTTTAAGTTTTACACAGGAATGTTTAATAACTCACAGCATTATTTTGACAGAAATAAACTTACATTATGGTTCACACTTGCAATTGATTTCTTTGGTTTTTCTATCCTTGGTGGAGGAGGGAAACAGTCCATGCTATCTTCTCCATCTTGAGATATAGGTGAAAGAGGAGCATGATCTCCTGGTGAACTGGGTGACGTCCGTCCATCTGATCTCTGAGATGACTGACTCATTGAAAGTAATGTATTCACAGCATCAATATCAGATTTATCCATTTGTGTCACTTTTGGGCTCATCCTCTGTGCCACTTCCAACTCTGTGATCATTTCCTCCTCCTAAAGAGAAACAACAGAAAAGAAAATGCCATATTACAACCATGATATTATTAAACACATGCATTAGAATGTTTTCTTCAGATGCTGAAAATATAAAACATGTCATCCTAAAAACATTTTGTTTTCTTCTCATTTTCCCTAATGATACAAATTTGAACATATTGGTTTAAGAAAAACAAAATTCTCATGAATGTATGTCCTATTGGACTCAAAATGCTATGTGAAAATGTACTGTCTCTTACACATATATAGATGAACACTTCTACTTGCAATGACCAAAATAGAAACTAGTAAAGGAAGATATAAAGAAGCTGGATGCACTGAATATATATGCTAATGTTTGACAGCAGGTACAAAGTCTGGCATGATTTCAGTGCATGATTAGATGATGTACAGTTAATTAAATTAACACAAACAAGGCTTCCATACAATCTGTCAACATAATGTTCTACTTTAGTATACTTATAAATCACCTATCACATATTCTTTTATTATTGACAACTTCTGTACTAAAATTATTGACAGCAACCGATATGTTGTAAATAATTTGTGTTCATATTTTCCTTCACAACCGATTTCAACAGAAAAAGCTTGACTGCTCTGTAGTGTTACACAATCATGATTGGAGGAGTATTTTCCATCACAATACATGGGCATGATTCACTCACTCGTGCACAACATGTCCTACAAATGTACAATGAGCATACTCATGAATATGTAAATGAGTTTGGGGGCATGACCTTCTAGATAACCAATCACAATTGCTAAATAGAATTCAAGCTTAGAATTCAAGCTTTTTATCATTGATTAATTATTCATAAGAGACTTAGTGTTTTCTCTTCCAGCCAATAAGAGGGAAGCTAGTGACCACAGCCCAGATCACTCCTCCAGAGCATGATCAAAATCGTATGATGAAACCACTTTCCTCAAAATCTGGGTCAGGCTAAGTTTGAAGCTTATGCAAGGCAAGGTAAAACATATTCATGATCACCTTGCTGGTGATGTGAGGTTGTGTCACACCACTATCACACCTGAGATGCATGATATCCTATTTCCATATATAAAAAATACCACAATTCCAAAGGAAATTTCAAATTGTAACAGATGTGTAATGAAAGTTTTGTATGAATATGATAGGCATTAATATCAAATTACCAAACAATTTGTCAGTATAGAAAAGGGGAATTTATCAACCATGAAGGGGACAGTAATAGTTAGCAACCGCAATAAACAGAGAGACAAAAACTGTTGCTACTTATCGAAATATGGATTTACAAAAAAATAAAATAAAATGTCTTTGTTCTTTACTTTTATTTACACCTACTGTAACAATATATTAGTTAAAATCCATTATCCTAGTATCACTTTTTGAAATCTCTGGATGGGCAGAGTTACCAGATAATTATTGACCACAAATTGTAGATAAATATGATTTTTGTCAATTGTCTGAATTAATTATTAATATTTGGACAAATATTTTTTTCTGTTCATTTTTGACAGGCAATTTCCAATAAGCAGTAAAATGTTCATCACAATCAGGCACTTTCATGATTTTGAGAAAACAAACATTGGAACAGTCTCAAAAAATGTAGTTAATGAATCATTAGCCAAAATTGACAGGAATTGTCATCATTGCCAACTGTGGCTTTGCCTACGTGCAGTATCAGGTGACAGAACAAGTCACCATCTAAAATAGGAAGAGGACATTTACATATGAAAGCAGGATATTAACATATCGGTGATGTCATTGGGCTAACCCTGAATTGAGACAATAAGGGGGTCATTTTTAGGTCATGTGACGAATGAGAGATAACCTTCATCCCATATCTATAATTTGGAATGTTATCATTAATTTTTCATCAACTGGTGAGAGTGAAGTCTTAAATTCTTGAAAACAGAGATGCTTTTTTTTAGTTTTAGTTTATTTTTTATTTGACAATTAACACAAAAACAGAATATTGCAATATATGAAAATTTGCATCTGCTTCATAAACTTTCAATTAAAATTATATAATTTCTTGATATAAAACTTTTATACAAGTTAAAAGTTGTCCAAAAAAATCACACTGGAGAGGGGCATTGAAAAGTAGTAAATAATACAAAATGAATCATCGAGGATATATGCAAATGCTTTTTTCCTGTGTTCGCAAACAATCAAGGCCTTTACCACGACTCCATCAGCTGATAGGTACGGAACAAAGCCGCCAATCACAACAAGTTGTGGGCAATCGAAGTACTGCGACATACGTGCAATAATACAGGTGTGACTGGCCCTGAATTTCTTCTCTATTTTTTTTACCTTGTTTGGCCTCTTTCAAGTCGAAAGGAAAGTCATGGCCAAGGTGTTCTTTCTGTACTGTATGGAAATCGTTCACACACGACATTTTTTTCAATTCATTTGTCTTGTAACACTTTCATCTAATTTAAAAGCTGTACCTTGCCAACGCATTATGTAAAGCATAAAATAGCAGAATAAGAATAACACGTAATGTATAAAATTATACCAACAATATCAAACTATTGCATTTGTAATTAAGTTGACATCATTCAGCATAAAGAGAAAAGGCTGAAAAATACATCACATAATTTAAAACATTTTCTTGTAACAGTAACTTGAGTAAGTGCGATAAATATGATACTAATAGCCAAAATTCAAAAAGTACAATTTGTTTAAATGTAACAGAATTTGAAAAAAAAAAATATCTTACCTAGTTAAATCTGTTTAATTTTTGTGCCCCTCCTCTACTTTATGCTCAAATGACTGGCTTTTAAATTTGCACCGCCTTAAAAAATTCGCGTTCCTTGGGAGGGTTGTTCAAAAATTATTATTTCACTCGAAAATGAAAAATAAACGAAGTCGTATTTCCATTACTTTGAGAATTTCCAAAACGCTAGTTTATTCATATTTTGAAGTGTCTAATATTCGAAAGATCTTCCTTAAAATCCTCAGATTTGATGGTGCAATAGTATCCAGATTGGATCAGCTGAGCAATTGGCAAAACAGCTGATCGCGCCTTGTTTCTTCGCTACTATAGCACTAAGTTGGGAATTGACTAACAGCATGTCGCGTTAACAAATAACTTTCTTACGTTTCAACTACTACATTTCCCTATTTTCGCGTTACTTTTATATGTTATTACCGAAAGAAACGTTCAGATGGTAACGTTACATTCGTACGTACGGTAACGTACGTAGCGCTGTCGTAGATTTACACTCGTTAGATGCGTGAACGATAAAATATTGACAAAGCAAATGGAATGACCGAAACGAAGAAAGACTGAAGAATAACTTACTTGTACAGGTTGTGGTGGTGTCTGGGGTGGTGATAACGGCAAACAATCCATATAGCGGCTGGTAGGCTAGCTGTAACGCTAACACACAGAGACAACTTAGAAATAAATGAAAATTAGTTTCCTTGCGTTTATCGATGTATCGGGTGTGTATGTAATGTTCGTGTATATACACTTCTCTCATAACAGTTTCACGCGCGTCTGGTGGGTGTGTGAGAGGATTGACCAATCATGGTACAGTAGGCGTTGTCCTCTGGCCAATCACAGTTCAATGTACATGTGATTCCGGCATGTTTCCGCACGTGTTGAAGGCCTGGATGACAGTATGGCAGGATGAACGTAAACAACAAAATTGTCCGATCTGTTTTTCCATTTTGATAAGAATTTTGCTCAGTAAACGTCTAAAACACAATTTTGAAACAATATTTCACACACAAAACTATATTATATATTTTTTAGGCCATTTTAGAAATTAGTATCGGATACGTTGTTTGACCCCAAGTCACATAGGTTACCTTTGACCTCATACCAAATGACATCATTTTAGTATGACGTCACGTACTGACTGACGCTGAGCGATGACGCGTAATTCTCGCTATTTTTATATGTTCACACGAGACATGCGAGATATAGACGACAGTGTAGACGGACGCAGTACGGCATCTGAAATATTTGTCTGATACTTCCGCCTTCAAAACATAAATCTGATATTTTCGTTCGATTTATTCCATTTAGAGGATGTGAATTACAAAGTTTTCATTTTTATTTGATTAAAAATAACACTGGTTAAAATTTTGTTTGTACGAAGGACTTCACCATTCCGATATGTATATATTTTGCCTTAAATTTCTTGTGCGCAACATGTTTAATTGGTGCGAAGTGGTCAAAGTAGTGCGCAACACGCCGTTACCACATTGTCGTTTACCCGCCTTAGACACGAAGGGGATGTACCACTACAGCTGACTATCTTTTTGCGAAAAATTTACCAGTTTGTCTACAAAATATATTGCCAAAATTACTCCGAAAGGTAGAAGGAGTATTCAAGTGAGGGAATCCTCTGTCCAGGTAAGATTTTCACCTAGTTTTAGGCGTGAATAAGTCAGCGAAAAAACATGGAAAATGTATTTCTATCAATGAATATGGTTGTTGGGTGAAACCCTTCACACACGTAGGTGTGTTTCCTATAATATAGACAGTATTGCACAACATGTAGTTGCTTTGAGTAAGATATTTCGAAATATTTTGGGTTTGTACTGTTTATGTCAGAAGTAAGGACTCGTCTGCTTTTAACTTGTTTATGATACAACTCGTACTGGAAAAATTCTTTATAAATTAGACAGTTTTGGAACACGTCGTGTGTATGCGAACTGGTGTACATTAACAAACGTGCCACGTCCCTGCTGTCAAAAACTACATGAAGTAAAATGACGTTTTTAATCCGTCGATTAAAATTGTTAACATGCATATCTCTAACAAGCTGTTGCCATAAAATCTAACGAAACAGGTTTGTGAGAATCTTGGCGTGTTCGCTGATATTGAAGGACAGCAGTCACGTGGCGTGTCTACAGTTGTAACCGGGACACTCCCCACCTCACCTGTATATTACAGCCTTGAGCATTGATTGGCATTTGTTGAAATCTTATATAAAATATACAGTGGTAGTGTTTTGTTTTTTATAACCACCATTAATCATTTTGTTAAATATGATCACACAGTAAGAATACATTCTGCCAACACTATTTAAAGTGAAAACATGTTTTACGAGATATTTGCATGACAACCTGCCCCAAGACATGCCAACTGTTGATGTTGCTTGTTTCTATGGGAGGAAAATAGAGTTGATATTTGTGGAGTGTCGTAATACTACATGGCTATCACATTTGTCATTTGTCTTTACACATTTGTACAAAGTATAACACAATTTATGGTCAGGAACAATAACTAGATTATGAAGTCAGGTGTTTCAGATTGAAGATATTTCATTTTCAACAAATCTTTTCAGTCTTCATGTTTTTTGAAGTGGAAACCGGTAAATATTACGAGTTAATATTTGAATGTTCATAGAATCACATCAAAGTCATGGCAAGGAAAAGAGAGCCGAGTGAGGTTTTACACATTATTTTTGGTTATTTTTTCAGGGTGGGCACTGCTCCTCGTACTACAGCAAGAATCCTGAAGGGGCGTGCCTTTACCGTGAGCAGTTAGACTGCAATTTTGAGGCGCCGTGGAACCCCAGCTGATATTTGCTAGAAACCCAACTCTTTGAGTTTGCTGTGTAAGTATTACAGGTTTTGCTAGTATTGCTTGATATACAGTATAAAAGTATGGATGTATTGCTATTAATATTAACCTTCATGGCAAAGGTTAAAAGTCTAAGCAACTTGCTGTTCTCTGAGAAAAGGTACTATTAGCAGCACTTTTAATATCTAAGGACCGACTGGATAAAATAAAAAAAAATATTCCAAAACCTTCTATGCAGACATTGTTTCAGACTACCACCAAAACAATTGTCTCCTCCAGACAGCAGTTTTGGAGGATGTTCTTGGTGCGAGTCCCCCCACTGTAGAATTTTTTTTAGTGAGAACACTGCTACCATTATCTGATACACATATTGCATTACCATGTGAACTAAAACGGCCAAGTATTCTCATGCTGGGCTGGCAGTATTTTCTCTTATGGCTTAGTATCTTGGCCATGTGTGAACTAGATGTTTGTGAAACACAATGTGACCACTGCTAAGTAAGCTTTGGTGAGATGAAACATATCAGAGCTGTGTGTTATTTGTTTTGAAATTGTGTCAAAATAGGGTACGACCTGAAATTATGTTATGTGGGGGTTGATTTTACTCGGATTGCCACGTTTTAGTATCATTGGATGTAAAGTTTCGACTTTTTAAAATATCACCTGAGAATCTGTAAAGACCATGTGTAACAAATGTGTAGTGATGACACAGTTGGGTGAAATTATGAGCATGATAAACACACATTGGAGTGCCATATGCCTATCCTGAAAGTCGTATGTTTGCTTCTGCGTTGATATATGAAATATGCAATTTTTAATGGAAATGTACTCGTCAATATGGTAATGCCAACTCTTAAATCATTAAATGATGCCTCTAGGCGACAATGACAATGTTTCTCTAGTGCTCTGTTTGCGAACGATTTGCAAAGTACTTTCTAATCTTCACTTTTTTGTGTTTTAGTCTGTCCCTTCACTCATGAGATAATGAAAAAAGTTAGAATACACTCGTAAATCCTTTGCAGAAAGATGTGGTTAAAATGAGTTGGTCTGCTCCTGTGCTTTTTCAGTAGCTGAAACAAAAATTATGAAAATGCACTGAAATAATTATTTTCTTTGCTAATAGATGCAATTCAAAATGAGATGTCGGCTGCCCTGTATTTTAGTTGCTGAAACAAAAAAATAATAAAAATTCACCAAAGTCATTAATTCTTTGCTGAAGAAAGATGCAATTAAATATACTATATGGTTTATATTTGTATTTTACAGCTTACTTCGTATTTCTTAGTTCCCTGGATAAGTTCCCCATTTGACATACTCTATAAATAATTCACTATGAAGAATATGATTGGAAAAGGTGATGCTGTCGATGTTGTATCCGACAGTGTTACAGTCCGAGATGTTGTGGCCAACAAAATGGCCTTGCATACAATGGAGGTAAGACTTGCCATTAAGTATTGTGATTAGAAAAAGACTTTGCAATTTATATGTTTGCTTCATATATTTTTTGAACTTTGTGAAATGTTGGTATCATAGTAACCATCAACAGAGATGTGGTCGAGTGAACACTGACAGTACTAAGAATGTAAACCATTACATGCCAGAATACCAACTATAGGATTGTTACATTTTGGACTGTTTATCTCCTGGCAGTGATTGATAATGTTTCATTCTCCCAGAACAAGAGTAATAGAAGTGTTAACAGCCCTCTTGTAAATTCTGAGCCACCCTCTTGATAAGGTTACAATTTTGTTTTGAAACCACTTCAATCATTGGCAAAGCAGTGTCACCAGATACCGTAATGTTGGACAAGTCGCTATACCTGAACAGTTCCATTTCTTTATTAATTTAGTGCTGAATCCTCGTGATTTCACCGGACTTGGGTACATTTTACTTACTTTGCTCCCCGTAGCAAAGACATGCACTTACAAAATGTTTATTATTCTAGGACAAAGATGATGCCTTCTTTGTAATGGACCTAGGGGATATTGTACGAAAGTACCAAAAATGGAGGGCATTACTGCCACGGGTAGATCCATTCTATGGTGAGTAAAACTATTAAAATGATGACCGTGTTGTCTTAATCCTAAACTAAATAAGTTGCCATGTCACACTAATATCCCTAAAATTGACTCATTACAAGTAAGTAAATAAATAATATTGATAGTTCAGCATATACATTTATACATTTTACAATTTGTTTTCAGAATTCTCTGTACCTGCTAGACGGTCAAAATAGAACAAGGAGGTTTACTTATTCTTCTCACATACACCTGTAGTAATGCATGTGGAGTAGAAGTTATGGTGTCGACAAAGAAATTGAATGTTCATTATTTTTATGATGCAGCTAGGCAGTAATATTCTGTTTTATGTAGCCAGAATTATAGCCAGGTCAAAGCACAAAAACTTTAGAAACAAAAAGATGAAATTAAAAAAAATCATGTTGTTTTTCCCCAGCTGTGAAATGTAACGAAAACCCAGCAGTCCTGCAAATTTTGGCCAGTTTGGGAACTGGTTTTGACTGTGCTAGCAAGGCAAGTAATTCCAATTCACTTTCCTACTCTTCTTGTATTCTTAATATGTTTCTTTGCAACCTTTAAATTCAGATAATGGCTGACAAAAAGTGAACAAGGAACTAGTAGTATAGGTAGTCTTTCAGCTTGCTCTTTACACCTAGGACAACTTTGGTTGTACCCGACAAATGACTGCTTTGTCAATCAATACAAAAGGAAGTTTGATTTATTGTCTATTTGAAATAAGGAATCTGGTATCTGAATTCCAGACATTGTTCAAATGAAAGAGAATCTCAACAAAGGGAGTTACGAAAATGAGTTCCAGGGGTAATGCTGTTGAATATTGTCTTAAAGTTATTGAAAAAGAGAGTATGGACGCTGTTTTACATGTAGTTGTAATTTTTTTAAACTGCAAAGTAACTTCTAGTTGTAAGCTCAAGTATCCTAATCCCACTTGCTTCCACTGTCTTTGGATGAGAAGGAAAATGTCTGGAATTTGCCATTGGAAATGGCCCCAATTTGGACAAATGAAGATGCAAACCATATACTTGTAGCAGTTCTGAACTTGAAGTTATTAATTCACAACATCATATTTAAATTCTGTCAAAGTAGATCAATCTAATTTGTGATTTTATAAAATTAAAAGTGGAAAGAAGTTTTAGTTCAATCACTGAAAAATTAATCAAAGGAATAGGGTAACCCAAAATAAAAAGTGATGGAAGTTGCTGCAAAGTAGGACTTGTAACCTTTACCAAAGAGGCATGTGAATGATCAATGACTTGATCATTGCCTATGGCTCGCTATGTAGTTGAGAATCAAGTGACCCCCCCCCCCCCCATAAATAAATATAAATAAAAAAATAATGTATTCATTGAAGTACAATTTAATTTGCAGTTATGTGTTAGTCATTTTTCTAAGGATTATTTATTTTCTATTTACAGAGTGAGATTCAAGAAATAACTGACTTGGGTGTGGATCCATCTCGCATTGTGTATGCTAACCCATGTAAACCAAACTCTCACTTGAAGTTTGCTGCAAAGAAAAATGCACGTCTGATGACATTTGACAATGAAATGGAACTGCACAAAGTCAAAGCAGTTTTCCCAGGTGCAAAGTAAGTATCGAAAGTTTGGTGACAAAAAATCTTTGTGTGACGACTATTCAGGAACATTTTGAGCAGCGTGTTATAGTTACTTATTTTAAACCCTTCACTAATATTTTTTTTAGAAATCTTGAACATAGTTTGAATGACCTGCATTTCCAAACTAGAGTTGAACATATTTTAGGAGCATTATTAAGTGGACTGACCAGATAAAAAAATAGGTGCAAGTGTTTTTTTTTCCCTTGTTGAACATACACACACATAGTTTAAGTTATTCCTGTTTCATCACTGTGCTTGTTACAGAGAGAGATAGAGAGAGTGATAAAAAAAATGGTGATCAAAAATGGCTATGAAGACAAACTTGCCCTCGTTGATAAACGTGAAAAGAAATGCAACATAGATCCTCAAGTAATCAGAGCCAATACAACAGTTTGATCCACCAGGAAAGAATTACACGAGAAGACGTGATCATTCTTTGAGAGATACAAGACTGAGAATTTTGTGTTTCTTAATGTATACATGTTTTCCCCCATATTTTTTTTAGAAATCTTGAACCATAGTTTTAACGACCTGCATTTCCAAACTAGAGTTGAACGTATTTTATGAGCATTATTAAGTGGACTGTCCAGATAAAAAAAAATAGGTGCAAGTGTTTTTTTTCCCTTGTTGAACATACACACACATAGTTTGTTATTACTGTTTCATCACTGTGCTTGTTAAGTGTTGTAAGTAGTTTCAATCTATCCGAGTTCCGAAGTCATTTTACCAAGGTTGCCTACCAAATTTACTCATGATGTAAGAGAAACTATGCCAGTTTGAGATTTCTATATTCCTATTAACGGGGGTTTCAAACCCTTCGCAAAAACATGGTATAACAATTTATATACTTGTTCTTTCGCAGACTTCTGCTTCGTATCCTCACTGACGATTCAACAGCTCAGTGCCAGCTAGGTTTGAAGTATGGTTGCCATCCTCATCATGCACCACATCTGTTGAAAGTTGCCAAAGGATTGGACCTCAATGTTGTAGGTGTAAGGTAAGATGAAGTTTTGATCCATATTGATGTGCCAAATTGATGTGCATGTATGAAAGGAGTGTGTTCTATGTTGATGTGCGAAAAATAGCATGTTTGAAGTTGATGTTTTGAAAATAGTCTTGATGTCAATAACAAGACTGTTGATGGTATGCGAGTGTGAGGGATTGCTAGAGAGAGAGATAGAGAGAGCGATAAAAAATGGTGATCAAAAATGGCTATGAAGACAAACTTGCCCTCGTTGATAAACGTGAAAAGAAATGCAATATAGATCCTCAAGTAATCAGAGCCAGTTCAACAGTTTGATCCACCAGGAAAGAATTACACAGGGAGACGTGACCATTCTTTGAGAGATAAAAGGCTGAGAATTTTGTGTTTCTGAATGTATACATGTTTTCCCCCAACAGTTTCCATGTAGGAAGTGGTTGCAGAGATGCAAGAACCTTTGCAGAGTCTATCGAGTCTGCCCGAATGGTATTTGATTACGGAGAACAACTTGGCTTTAAATTTGATATGCTGGACATCGGTGGTGGATATCCTGGCCAGGTGTCTGCACCAATCACATTTGAAGAGGTAGGCATCACTATTGAAGTCTTTTATGCCATTTTTTTCCGTATGAGTATATAATGTGGACTGTCGTCGATGTCTGTTGTAATTAAAGTAAAAAACGCCTCAAACCAGGATTTTCTAATCCCAAATATGTTGATGAATAGACAGCTCCAAGTGAAGATTATGATGAACAAGTGGGAGTTTCAGGGCCTTATCTTTAAAATTTATCTTTTCTTTACAGATGGCAGTGTGCATCAACCATGCTTTGGAGGAGTATTTTCCTAAAGAGTGTGGAGTACGCATCATTGCAGAGCCAGGACGTTACTTTGTAGCTTCAGCTTTCACCCTGACTGTTCATGTGATTGCTAAACGTACTGTAGCCAGAGATGTCCAGACATTCACCGTACCTGGGTCGGAGGGTGAGTTTTTGCTTCATCTCTCTTGGAGTTGAAAAAAGTGAAAGATTTTAAAAATGTTTGTTTCAGCAGACTTCTCCGTAGTTTAGTGCATAGAGAAGGAATAAATAAATGGTAGAGACTAAATGTGACGAGTGAAATGTGTGACCTATGACCTATGTAGAATGTACATGTGAGCCTGTATTTTACCAAGAGAGAATATATAAAGATCAGATCTTTGTTATGAGCAAATAAAAAGGCTTAAAAATTGACAGTACTGTGCTTACAGAAAAACTGGTTATAAATGGCTATGAAGACAACCTTGCCCTCGTTGATAAACATGAAAAGAAATGCAACATAGATCCTCAAGTAATCAGAGCCAATACATTCCTGTAGGAGTGATGACCAGAAAATGACTTGGCATGTCCTGTTATAACCACTGAAGTGTCGAAAATTGAATTATTTACTCTTTTCTTGCAACTCCACAGACTTGGTGGCTAATACTGTAGCTCCAACTGACAGTGAAGAGCCAGCCCACATGTATTACTGCAATGATGGGGTGTATGGTTCATTCAACTGTTTGTTGTATGACCATGCAACTGTGTCTCCAACACTTATCAAGGTTTGTATCTGCTCTTTGGTCTTTGCTGTGTTTTCCCTAGAATTTTTTCATAAGGTGGTGTATGACGGTGAATGTCTGTACTTGCTGGTTAGAGCACAGGAAGGGAGAATCAGGACTGGTGTAATATCATTTTGGCATGAAGAGCAGTGGGTTGGAGTATGATTTTCATGTCAGAACAGCTCTCTGAAATTACAAGAGGGCTTGCTATTTCGAGAGCACAAGGGGAGAATTTTGGGACTGGTTGGCTGGTTTGATGCTATTATAGCATAAAGTGAAGTAGTTTTCAATATGATTTTAATGACGTCAGGATGGTGTTCAGAAATTACAAGAGGTCCAAGACAAGTTTACAACCTAAATGCATATTGTTCATTCTTTCACAGAAAGTGGATCCTACAGAGCCACGATACTCTACCAGTATCTGGGGACCATCGTGTGATGGGTTGGATAGAATCATGGAGAACTGTTTGTTGCCAGAATTGGATGTTGGAGATTGGATTGTATTTGAAGGTAAGTACATCCTTATTAACTAAGCCTTGTATATCCCAACTTTAGTTCCATCTGTATAGCAGTATACATTCTTAAAGTTCATGTTGCAATGAAATTGGCAACAAGATTATTATTGAAAGTAGACTGGGGTGTTAACCCATAGAATGGCATACTTGTGTATAATGCTATCATGGTTTTGAGGGTCCCCGAGGTCATGCAGGTCTTTTCATTATCGCTATTGACAACTATGAAGTATTTTAGGCCCATTTCTCCTGCATTTCCTGCTACTACTTTGAATTAGAAGTTAGACATGAAATAGAATGTTAGATATTGACGTATCCAGTGACATGTATTTGTGAAATTGTTGTGTGGTTCAAGTTTAAATAGCCATTTATCCCAAGAACCTCAAGTTAATAAGAAAATAATTGGGCCTTGGAGGGTCATATGGTCATTATTCAATATGTTTGGCTTAGAGTTAAACAGTGGGGCAATTTGTCTTAATTTGAATCTCTTGTGAAATAGATAGGTGATATTGTACATGTTCTTTGTTTGTATACACTATTGGTGCTGGGGTTCGACAAATGGCATGCCGAGACTTGACCATACATTTAGCAATATAAATGTTCTGGAATTCCCTGCAGTGTCTTATATCTGCCATTAACAAGGGAGAGTTGTGTATGCAAGGTCTATAAATGTAATGGAATGGCCTTCTTTCATTTCAGATATGGGAGCTTACACCATGTGTGCTGCTTCAACCTTCAACGGCTTTCCAAAACCAAAATGCTACTACATGGCTACTGAATCCCTCTGGTAAGTGTGACTAAAAAACCTTGAAAGTAAATAATTTGAACAGAAGTGTGCAGTTGATTATCATAATTTATTGTATAGCTGTCTAGGTTTTATGTAAAATATCATTGTTAGTATTAAAAAGTAGATATTTCATGTTATGTAGTGGTGTCATGAACATTTATGTAAAATTTTCTGCTGAGGTTTTATGTAAAAACCATTCACAATAAGTGTATTGTACAATATAACAATATGATTTGTTGAGTACAAAGAGGTGCTTTCATCTATTGTTTCACCAGCATATTTTTAAAAAGTGAAAATTTCATGCATCTACTTTAGTGGTGTGAGCATTTGGGTTCTTGAAGGGTGGAGTCATTGGTGTGGAAGTCTGTTCTTTAAAAACCATTTGTTCAAAATGTGAATGAAAAATAAAAGCATCTGTGTTACATCAGAAAAAGGGAGTTTCAAATGATGTGGAAATATATATTTGGTTCTACTAATTACTGAAATGACATTAGGTATTTGATGTGACATATTTAGATTCTGGATTGTATGGTTTGCTAAAATGATCAAAGTGGTATGACTAACATCTGTTTTATTGGATTCTCCAGGTCTGACCTCCAGCAGATTTTGCCCGAAATAAGTGAAGAAAAGACCAATGAAAAAAGTAGTTGCTGTGAGGCAGCTACGTGCCCACCGATCACCAGTGGATTTCATATTCCCAGAGACACCTGTGCCCATGTCCCTGGTATGATCATAACAACGCCCATTCCAATTGTGCCTGAAGCCTAAGATCGTTGTATCCAGTCTTGCTCTTTTTTGTGAACTGAACATGTAACCTATTTAATTGTTATTTAGGGTAAATTATCCAATTCTATAAAGGCTATTGGTATAAATATAGAAATATTCAGAGGCTTTTAAGTCTTGGTATACAAAAGGGATCAAATATGAATTCTCACATTTCAAACAGTTTTTACCAAATCATATTAAAACACAGTTAAATACCTTCAACCATTTTTGTCTATGATGTTCTCTTGTCTTATAAATATATCAACTTATCTATGAGCTGAAAGACCAATAAACAAACAAGTTGCATTGTTTCTATTTTATGGCAAAACATGTTGGGACGTAGACAGTAAATAACTTGTCATGCCTTGATACTAGGCTGTGCTACACTATAGTTTAGACTAAATACTGGAGTTCTGTTGTTGATAGGCTTCAAGGGAAACATCTAGTATCGTTAGTAGTAATTGTCAGTCTGTTGCAATTCAAACAAATAAATTTAATTTATTAAGTCCAACTTTAAAAAGTTTTCAACACGCCAAATATATTTTGAGTATTTCGAAAACTAGAAAAACTACTAAAGACTTATCTGGAAGTTTAAGTGTGAATTCTACCAAATTGTCTCAAGCACTGAGTGATCACATGACAAAATCCTGGATGGAAATAAACCCATAATTATCATGCACATCAATCTTGAAGTGCAGAGAATATACTTGGAAGGCTGAAGGTTGTATTGCCACATCACTGTCATGTGATCAGGAAGTGCATGATAATCAGGTAGAATAACTGGTGCTGCTTCTGTACACTGACTTCACCGACACTTAATGATTTTAGATTATCAGAAAGTAGAACAACGCGTTGTCGATACTGATGAAACAACAAGTCAAGCCCCATTCTGTACGTTATGTAACATAGTCAGTTGTAAAACCCATAGCGGTGTAAGGGAATACCTCTATGTGAAACGCAGGTAATAATGGAGACTGTTCAAATTCGAGCTGATAATGCTGGTGTGTACAGGCTATGCTGAGAAAATGATATACCCTTATGTACAACTGTTATCACAGTAATCTTTGCTTGGTTTCAATTCTTCAGGACTGCCCATGTATGAACATTTTCTTCCCCATTTCTTGGGGTATGTACAAGTAGTACAAATGTGGTTTGCCCAATGTTTTCTAATCTAAATTATCTGACACTGGTCATTGAGGATGTTTTTCTCGTGCTGTATGTATAGAACTGTGGACACACTATTTTTTATACTCTACAAACTGCTTCCTATTCAGGCTGAAAGTCTTAAAAACTTACCCCCCCCCCCACCCTCTTATTTCACCGACTAATTATGTCATTAAAATTCATTGATTGTAATTAAATCTCCCGACACGGTTGCAAAGTATTGCTACTAATGAATTCTACAACATTTTGAAATCTCTTCAGATTTGTTGCGTCACAGTAGCTCTTCTACAGCTTCTGTGTCGTATATGACATTGGTTAAGAGATTTGAAATGTGCAATTTGTTAATTTACTGTTTCAATGTTGTATTTATGTTTAAGATGGCATTCATTAAAATCAAATTAAATTAATAATTTGATCTGGTGTGTTTTTAAGTTTATAGTTGAAAATCGAGTTAGTACTTACTACTAGTATAGTAGTGCTGTTGCTGCATTGATAAAATATGTCCGGATGTGTGTGTGGATAGACTTATGAATGTGTTTTTGATTCATTTAGTTAAAAAATGGTGATCGATGCAGTTTAGTAAAACGCATTCCAACGTAAATGAGAAAAACATTCCTAAAGATTAAGAATGAACATATGTACACTTAATGGTGGGAAGCTCTTGTTCATCTTGATACGTTATCAAGTGTTTGTGGCTAGGAATATACCGAATGATAGTACGTAGTTGCGGCTTGAATTAAAGAATTCCTAAAATACATTGTCATTGATTTGTAATTGTAGGAAACCTGAAACGGTATAATTAGGCTGCAAGATACACCGTGTTGTTCCGGCCTTGTACTGGTCGATCGCCTCTATGAAACGGATTGATTGATGTGTGGGGGCGCCCCGTCACGACGTACCTTACTGAATGCGGTATAGTCTGATGTGATAAATCTACTTGTCTATTAAATGCCAATGATAAATACCACCGATTAGACTACATTTTAATCGGGGGTCGATTTTATCCATAAGTATTACAGTAACAAGTTTAAATCGTGATCGCCGTTGAGGGCGCTGATTTGTGGGTACGGACCCCAAAATTCGATTTGATTTGATTTATCGATCAGGGAGTACGATATTACGAGTTCGTTATTGTATCTAACAAAACATTTTCAGTTGTAGCTTTAAAGATGGTTCGAAATCCAGAGTTTTGAAGATTGAAGTTACACATGGTTATTGGTGACCATAATTCGACTACAGAAAATTAAAGTTCATATGAAAAATATTAATATCAGCCTTCCCTCGGCCAAAGAAAGGATTGTTGACGTCAGAGAATATTATTATATATATCTTAGTTCAAGTAATATACTTATAATATAACCTATCTAAACTATTGACCTCATACCTGGATGATTGTGAACATCGCTAGACATATATCATGAGCCAGACATAGTCTTCTGGTTCTGAGTTTTAATGGGCCGAAACTTCTGTTGACGGGTACGGTGGCAATCAGCTGATGGTCCTGTCGGTGTTTAGCATTGGAGGTGAATGTCGTCTAACCTTCTCTGTTTTGAAATCTGTGTGGCTTCACCACAAGTCTATAGACTAAATATAGTAGCCAAAACTTCCAAGGTAGATGTGTCGATGATATTCAATCTTTCCAGTTCAATTCATAGACGGTCTTAATATACATCATCTGTCTAGTTTTGTGCTTGAAAATAAATTTTATTTTGCATATGTAGGAGTAACTTTCGCTCTGACCATTGAATCAGTTGTAATGTGATGTGATGTGATGTGATGTGATGTGACGTGATGTGAAGTTAAAAAAATTATAAAACGCACAGTGAAATATTATGTCTACTACACCGTATGACAATTCATAACGTAATTATAACAAGTCAAGTTATAACATGTATAACCGTGTTTAGAAAAAAATGAGTAGTTAGTTCTGTATTTAGCCCTGGATTATAATTTATGACTTATGAGTGGTACTATCCAGGTTACATTAAATTTTACTGAACGGCCACTACTATTTTTAAAGACCAGGGATTGATGAATCACAGGTTTGTATACATTAATTCAGTATTAAAGTTAATGGTGCAAAATATATAAGAGAACCGCAAGGGGTCCTAAAAATAATTTTCTGATTAGCACACAACAATGTCAGTGGTACAAGGTAGTGTCCGTAACGGTGGTGTACTGCTTAGTCTACTGTGTAGTAGCTATAGTAATATAAGGTCATTTTGGTATGTTAAAGAACTTTTTATTTGCCCAAACAAGTGCAATCTAATGTGCTGTAAACTATGATGAGATGCGACTCTGACCTTTATATATTTGTACATTTCTCTCATTGTTATTTGCCGAAACTCTGGAAAAGCAATAGACACACACAAACACAGGCACAGGCACAGACAAACACAGAAACACACAGACACACAAACAAACACACAGACAGACAGACAGACAGATAGACACATACATACATACATACATACATACATACATACACACATACATAATTACATACATACATACATACATACATACATACATACATACACACACATACATACATACATACATACATACATACATACATACATACATACATACATACATACATGCATGCATGCATGCATGCATGCAGACAGACAGACAGACAGACAGACAGACAGACAGACATTTATGTAACAGTTTTTTTCCACTCAAGGCCAGAATAATTGTCAACACAGTTTTTGAATAAAACCAGTTAATTGCTAGACAATTTTGTCTTCTGTGGAATATATATCATTGTTGACATTGATGAAGACTTCATTTCGTATTTCTTAGCTCCCTGGATAAGTTCCTCATTTGACATACTCTATATAATATTCAAGATGGAGAAAATACCTGCACAAGGCGATATTGTTGATGTTGTATCTGACAGTGTTTCAGTCCGAGACGTTGTGGCCAACAAAATTGCCTTGCATACAATGGAGGTAATACTTACACTTTATAAGTATGGTGATATCTAAGAAACATTAAGATGTTTAGTTCAATTTTTATGACCTCTAAATCCAAAACTTAAATAGATTATCTTGTGATTTATAATTGTGCATGTGATGGAATAATGCAATAAATCAAAAACGTTACCGCTGTCTCAAGTTATGTGGGATACGGGGTGTGAACAAAAATACGGCAGATAATTATGTTACCAAAGTTGTCTTTATTTTAATAACAATGCTAGTATCGCATGTCATGGTTACTTGAAGTTATTAATTAGTGTGTTATTTTATGATATTTATCGTTAAAGCTTCTAATTTGGGAAAATATAACATTCCATACGATGAAATTGAAGACCGTTAACATCAATGATCATTATCAAAATAATATGTTGTAATTCTAGGCACCCGCAATATTATGATGACATTTTACCGGGGATCAAAAATACGGAAAACCATGATTTAAAAAAAAAATATTATCCCTCCTGGACTCTATGTTTGACAAGATAACAAAACTTAAACACACTTTTTGTTGTATCTTTATAGGATGAAGACGACGCCTTCTTTGTGTTCGACCTTGGTGATGTAGTACGGAAGTATGAGAAATGGAAGGCATTGTTGCCCCGTGTACATCCATTTTATGGTAAGAGAACACTTTCATTTTCTGACTTGAGAAAATGTTTCCCTGTGAAGTAAGGACAAGGGATAAAAGTCTTTCAATTTGAACAAATAATATCACAGAGCGCTATCACGTAGACCCAGTGAGCTGATAAGGGTAGACCTGTTATGTATATTTCTGTATGTCCAGACTCTGCAACCAACACAAATAGGAAATTTGCAAACCCACCATGTTGAATGTTGCATCATGGGAAATGTGATAATAAATACTAATCAAATAGTATTGTAAACAATAATGTTACATTGTTTTTAACCACAAATCATCAATTCATAGTCGCCCTGACCATTGTGGGAGGTTTATTTTATCGGTAGCAACTGATTAGGTATTATTACGATAAACACATATAATCCCACAGTCCTTTGCGTCTGAGCATGCTCAGTTTGGATTGCAAGTTCCCTATTTTTGAATCTGATCAAAAATTTAAATGGTTTGTTTGAGTCTTTGGCAGACTCAGAAAACACAACAACACTAATCTAGCAGTAGGATGGTATACCTAAACGCGTATTTGGTCGAAAAAAGAATTGTTCATCGTCGAAATTTGAGACCTTTGATAGAGCAATTTGATCACAAATATAAAAACAAATATTTATTTTCGATAAACATGACTTCAGAAAATATAGTAGGTAAGTCGGAATTTTATTATTTTTCTTTGAGAAATTACTTCACTCGTAAGACGATATACCCATTCGATTTTCGTCACTGTTTTTGTGATCATAGTTTGATGGGATGTTAAAAGGAGTAAATTACATTTATATGTGAAGTAGTCTGTCAGGTATGCCGTGACGGGGCGCCCTCAAACATCGACCAACCCCTAACATCACAGAGGAGGCCGGTGAGGGCGAAACGTCACGACGCATCTTACAGTCTATATGTGAAGTAGACGAACACAAAGGGCAGCATATACTGTATGAACTCAACCGACAGGCTGAAAAGGTCCGGTTTCTCAGGATTAGGATTTTAAAAATATATATTTGGCTTTGAACTTTAACAAGATCAAAGTGACAGTGAAATATTATGTCTTTCGATTCCATATAGTTTATATTTCCTATACATACTGTGTTGTTTTCCCCAGCCGTTAAATGCAATGAAGACGCAGTGCTACTCCAATTCTTTGCAGCCTTAGGTATCGGTTTTGTTTGTGCCAGTTTGGTAAGTCAGTATTCCGTAGTAAAATGCTGTAAAAATAAATACAGTATGTCAGTTTCTTTTTGGATTTGAAAACAAGATGACAAAGAGAACGTAACATAAATAGAATATACAAGACATTACATGACTTAGCATAGAAGAACATAATAATGAAGGCCATCATAATATGACTTAACATAAAAATAATATAGTATCGCATTACGCGTACCAAACATAACATAACATGACATGACATGACATGACAACATAACATAAGAAGCATTACATAACAAAAACACAACACATCACAACACAACACAACACAACACAACACAACACAACATAGCACAGCACAGCACAGCACAACACAACACAACACAGCACAGCACAACACAACACAACACAGTACAGCACAACACTACATCACGCCACACCACACAACTCAACATAGCACATAATATAGAAAAAACAGCATTACATAACAAATATGTGACATAGCATACTATATAACATAGAGTTGGATTCCGTATTCCATACGGGAGTTTAAGTAGACAGCTTGTAATACAATACAGAGTTATCAGTTATTAAAACTACACCAATGTGATACTATAAAATAAATATTATGGCTGTAGCGTGTTTATGATTTGGCGAACGATAGTTATATGTAAAAGGTATATATTGTACAATAAATTTTATTTCCATACAGAGTGAGATTCAAGAAATAACTGACTTGGGTGTGGATCCATCTCGCATTGTGTATGCTAACCCATGTAAATCAAACTCTCACTTGAAGTTTGCCGCTAAGAAAAATGTACGTCTGATGACATTTGACAATGAAATGGAACTGCACAAAGTCAAAGCCGTCTTTCCAGATGCAAAGTGAGTCTTTTTAGGTCTCGACAATGATTTGATCTTTGAGAAAAGAGGGAAGATAGAAATAAAATTGATTAATTGAATAGACTAATTTTACTTTGAAATTGCCTAAAGTATAAATGATAATCGTTATCGCATTGTATATTTTCCAATTAAAATGAAATCCTGTAGAACTCTTCAGCCACACATTGGCAATGATCCATTATTGTTTGTAGGGATGGCTGTCATTAAAGTAATTTTATCACTCGATCTTTTCGCAGACTTTTGATTCGCATTTTGACAGATGATGCAACTTCACATAATCCGTTGAGTATAAAATTTGGCTGCCATCCACGTAAGACTCCATATCTATTGAAAGTAGCCAAAGAACTTGACTTAGATGTTGTCGGTGTTAGGTAAGTTGTAGTGGTAAATAAATCAGATGACGTCATTGCCTTTCCATGTGTTCATGACTGTCGGATTAGACAGAGACAGAGACTAATACACAGAGATACAAAGACAGACTCAGATGCACACAGACAGAGACAAAGACTGTCCCTCTCTCTCTCTCTCTTTCTCTCTCTCTCTCTCTCTCTTTCTCTCTCTCTCTCTCTCTCACTCTCTCTCTCTCTCTCGCTCTCTCTCTCTCTCTCTCTCTCCTCTCTCTCTCTCTCTCTCTCTCTCTCTCTCTCTCTCTCTCTCTCTCTCTCTCTCTCTCTCTCTCTCTCTCTCTCTCTCTCTCTCTCTCTCGAATACTGACATCATTATGGAAAGGCGTTTGAAGCAAATATCTATAAACAACCTACATTTTCTTAAATGCAGAACAATTTCCCAGACTAATAAATAATCAAATGAAAATATTTTTTGCACATTGCAATGTTAATTTATAGCAAATTGTCGCAATACACAGAGTAACGAGGACTCTTTATCTCTTGTATTTTCCTCGAAGAAGACGATTAGGTATATTAAATATATGCTTCAATCTTGTCAATTGCAAGGAAACACTTTATAATAACTCTGAACGGTTGTATTAATTTAAAATATATTCATGTACAGCTTTCACGTTGGAAGTGGATGCACAGAAGCAAGGACTTTTGCAGGGTCTATTGAATCTGCCCGAATGGTATTTGATTACGGAGAACAACTGGGCTTTAAATTTGACATGCTGGACATCGGTGGTGGATATCCTGGCCAGGTGTCTGCACCAATCACATTTGAAGAGGTGAATAAATATCTTTAGCTGAGTTTAGTACTTTGTTGAAACAAAAATCCTTATCTGTGGGAGCATGTATACGTTATTTGGAGATACCGAAAATGTATATGTCAATAATTATGACACACGATAACATATTACACTTGACACAAATTAAAGTGTTTGCCAATCGTCGTAAATCGCTGTCCTTTGTATACGGCTATGCTGTATCGTACATGCGTGTTGTTTTACTCCAGCTTCAGACCACGCTCTAGTCTACCTTTTACATCGTCGTAAACCACAGCCTCTTTTACGGCACCGTACAAGACGCACCGCCCAGTGTCGTGTAAGAAATAACAACTCTGGTTTTACGGGAATGACCTTTTACAGCAACGTTCTTCCCACATTTCTACAGATAGCGCTGACTATCAATCAAGCTTTGAATGAACACTTTCCGAAGAACTGTGGGGTAACGATCATTGCTGAACCAGGCCGTTACTTTGTAGCTTCAGCATACACTACTGCAATTCAACTAATAGCAAAACGTATGCTTGTGAAGAATGGCTCAGGAAGTAAGTGTTAAAGTACACGTTTTGGTCTGTCTGTCTGTCTGTCTGTCTGTCTGTCTGTCTGTCTGTCTGTCTGTCTGTCTGTCTGTCTGTCTGTCTGTCTGTCTGTCTGTCTGTCTGTCTGTCTGTCTGTCTGTCTGTCTGCCTGCCTGCCTGCCTGCCTGCCTGCCTGCCTGCCTGCCTGTCTGTCTGTCTGTCTGTCTGTCTGTCTGTCTGTCTGTCTGTCTGTCTGTCTGTCTGTCTGTCTGTCTGTCTGTCTGTCTGTCTGGCTGGCTTTCGTCATATCCCTTAAAGCTGTCTATTAGCTTGTTAATCACCTGTCCCTATGCCTCTCTGAAAACCACAAACATACAAAAATACGACAATTACACAAAATACTTTCAACTTTCAAGTATATACAAATGTGCACTAAACTTATCCTGACTATAAAATACAAAAGAAATCAAGCTGAGACGATTGTAAACCATATGCATTTTGTTGCTTAAATCTATTTGTTCAGCAAAGTAAGGAAACTTTATCAAAATGATAATAATAACAATAAAAACGCATTACCTTTCTCTTTCTGAAGAATTTGTTGATAAATCTTTGGCAGCTGATGATATTAGTGAACCATACTTTATGTATCATTGTAACGATGGCATCTATGGATCCTTCAGTTGTATTCTAAACGATGAACAGCTAGAACTGTTTCCATGTCTTCTGAAGGTCAGTCAACACTGCCAGCTTTACTTGCTATATCCTCCATTGAGACTGGGTTGAAGCGGTTAGATGTCTTTATTTACCTCTATTTCCATCCTTTTGTATCATTTGTTTTGTTGCGGGTGATCACCGCCTTCCAACCCGGAACAAAACAAACGACACTAAACGATGGAAAGAGGTAAATACAGATATCTTGCCGATTCCACAACACCAGAGTTTAATCATATGGGGTGGGTAACCAACCGGGCATTACCTACACTCAGCCTGCAAACCCAGTGCTATGAACGTCAGTATTTTGGCCATATGAATGGAGAGAACGTTAAGTTCCAGGTTCACGAATCACCACCCAGCCCAAGTGGAGGGAACACTTGCCATGTCCACAACCCAGCATTCTGTGGAGGATATATTCCTGGAATGATATATATATATATATATATATATATATATATATATATATATATATATATATATATATATATATATATATATATGTGTGTGTGTGTGTGTGTGTGTGTGTGTGTGTGTGTGTGTGTGTGTGTGTGTGTGTATGTGTGTGTGTGTGTGTGTGTGTGTGTGTGTGTGTGTGTGTGTGTGTGTGTGTGCGTGCGTGCGTGCGTGCGCGTGCGTGTTCCTGTTATCAGTCTGTCTGTAAACACGCTATCCCAAAAATTGATTTTGAACTATTGGCGTTAATTTTGAGCACTCCTCTTCCAATATGTATTGATAATTACATATGTAATTGCCCCTCTCGTTTTCAGGATGTAGAATCAGAGGAACCTCGATTCAATAGTACACTTTGGGGTCCAACATGTAATACACTTGACCGAATAAAAGAAGACTGTCTTCTGCCAGAACTCGAAGTGGGTGATTACCTTTTGTTTTATGGTGAGGAAATCATGATGATAACAGTAGTGAAAAAGTTATAAGGGTCGCCAGATTATTTTTCCTATCGAGTAATTAATTTTGATTTCCTTATGTGTTTCCAAAATTTTACTATAAAATACATCAATTTGGAGCGCTCTGATAGGCCAATTTACAGTACACTTTAAATGATCAGTTGTACTCATGTATCACATTCAGAATATACTGAACAAGATTCGAAATAAAAATACTCATTGTGATAATTGTGGTTTCTCTTCCAGACAGAGGGGCATACTCTACTAGCTGTGCTACCACCTTCTGTGGATTTGACAAGCTGAAAACGTACTACATGGCTACTGCCTCTAGCTGGTAAGTTCACATGTTCACCCAGTCTGATTAAAATCTGACATGGTAAAAGCGGCTAGATGTTTTTATATACCTCTATTTTGATCGTGTTGTGTCCCGGGTGATCGCCGTCTTCTATCGGCCTTGATAATACACAATTGTTCAGTCAAACATTGAGATTGAGAGGCAAATTTAGCCATTACTACTGATCACCACAAAAATAGTTGCGATGCCTCCACTGCATACAAACAATATAGTTCCGCCCCATAATGAGATGAAACTCTGTAGCACCAGACACGTGACACCAACCCCACATCTTTCATCAATATTAAGATGTTCATCAATTTTCTATTTATATTCCTACAGGTCCTACCTGACGGAACTATGGCCTTCTTATCATGATCATGTTGGAAAAGTCGACGTTAAAATCAACAAATGTACGGAATCTTCTGACTCTATGTGAAATTAATTTCACTCTGAGATAACATTCAAAGACTGTCACTATGCAACTTTACATATCACTTCGAATTTTAATTCTTAATGCACCGGAATTCGAATACTTCTTGTGGCTTTCATCACAGATATTAGCAGTGTCTATCGGGCAGTATGTCTGTCTGTCTGTCTGTCTGTCTGTCTGTCTGTGTGCGTGCGTGCGTCATTCAACATCACTGTAAATGAACCAGACGTCATAATGGCAATTTAATACTGGCAGGTTGGTAAATTTACAGTCTCTCTCTCTCTCTCTCTCTCTCTCTCTCTCTCTCTCTCTCTCTCTCTCTCTCTCTCTCTCTCTCTCTCTCTCTCTCTCTCTCTCTCTCTCTCACAAACACACACACACACACGACAATCTTGTTTGCAGTCATTAAATAATATTGAAAACGGTGTTCGGATTCACCTTTCCCTTTATTGTAACCTAGTAACTGACCAATTTAAATAAATACAACACCAGATGTATACAAATTGACGTGTAAGGACAACAAGTTAGACTTCGATTGTTTTTCCTTCACGAATTACCTCTATGTGGAGTTACAAGTGAATTGAAGTGTGAAGGAATGGAAACAGTGCCTTTTCTTGATAGAACCTGAAAGTATCTGTTACGAATAAGAAAAATAGGATTTAAGATGCTATGCTTTTCATTGAATAATTCTGAGCAGAAACCTTGATGATAATCGCCTGATTGATAAATTTAATTAATGTTTTATGCTAGTAACACCAATGATACCTATCATATAATTATATATGTAATGTTATCCTTAATATTTCAACAAATTTTGATTACATTATGACCTTATATTGATGATATATATTTTAATAGGCAGATGTTATTATTTATTCAAATAATTCATTAATATGCATAGGACGCTTACCAAACTCTAGTCAATTATTTTTCAATGAAATGACCATAATACTGATACTGATGATGGGACGAAGAACAGAATGATTCGAAAGGATCGTTTAGACGTAATAATGATAATAATTATAAATAAACCATGGTTGTAGACGGAATTAATTAGAAGTAGTCAATGAATCAGTGAAAGTAGTTTGACCTTATAGTAGCTGTAACGATAAACATTCTTGCAAAGATCTTCTAGGAGAACGTTGAATATGTCAAAACAAATGTTGACAGTATGTTCCTGAAGTTTTCACCTACAATATTGCATTGCAAATATGTGGGTAATTTCCTGCATGGTGTTAGTACTGTTATCAATTCTGGCCATAGAGCATGTTCGCAACGAAATACTTTAAGTTATGGTAATCTTCACCATCATATTATTGAATTTAATCATTGGACATTAGCACGTACATGCTGTACCAAATAATCACCAATAACCAATAGTGGGTCAACATGTTGAAAAAAAACGAAGCTACTGTTCCACAAATATATTATAGTTATGTTTTAACGACAGATATCTTATCTAAAAATAAACCATATACCCAAATCCAAAATGTACCCGACTTCAATATACCAAAATCTAAGGTAAATAATTATGCACGAAGACCCATTTTGAGGACATTATATTGACCGACAAACAGCCAGTAAAGATAAAACTTTCAAACACAGATGGCTAATAAACACTAAGAACTGTTCAAATTACAACTAAAACAGAGTGTTTGCCAGAAGACTGTACATAACATATACATTTACAGCTATAAAACAGATCTGTTTTAGCTGTAAATGTATAGTGTGTTCTCCTGAAGACTATACACAACATACATGTACATTTAATCACCAACGCCGATCACTTGGCAAGTTGAGTTTGTTGTTTTACTCGTTAGATAAGAACACTTTTATAGCATTTATTGAGATTAAAGAGAAGGTTTCGTGCACATATCAAGTCAGCCTTTGTATTGAGATTTCCTTAAATAATAACAATGCTGTGTTCACAGTAAAAAGTTATTATCTATCAAGTAAAATAACAACTTAAACTTGCCAGATGACCTAATTTGATTATAAATGTATATGTTACATATAGTCTTTTGGCAAACACTGCCTGTTTTAATTGTATGTAAAGTTCATAAAAGATTAAAATTAATGCAATTAAGGAGAATACGATGCTGTATGATATGTAGTTCGTTCCGTAATCACTATCACCATATTGCTTGTATCTTGTCCACCTACTCTTGACAACTGTTGCAAAAAAAAAAATACATTTGGAAATTAACATTTGAAAATTTGGATTTAGTCTTTTAGATTTTACACATTTTGATGGGGATAAAAGTATTTTCACGGTCTTCACTTTTTAGTTTTCATAAACTGTAAAACTTAACAAATAAAGCGTAATCTATATCCGTTATACTTTGTTACGACAGATGTCTTCTCTGCAATTCTTTAAAAAGTATTTCTGTAAATGTACACACAAGATAAATGTATCAAAAGTTCTCTTGTTGGACATTGAATAAAACATCATATTTTGGTAAATGGTAAATATTAGCACTGGAATAAATGTAAATTGTGAAGTATATGCTCCCTTACCTGTTAGATTTCTGCATTGGGCCATGAGTGATGAAAGTACTAGTCGACTTGGTGTCATCACTCCGGTCACTTATTGCTCTACGTTTACGATCAACACAGTCCTGAAAATAACCAATCCTCTTATGTGTTAACATCTTATTTAACCTTTATCAGAAATGTTTCCAAGAGATAGATACTATCATTATACACATTTTCTTTATTTGAAGCATATTCACTTTCTTTGTCGTAAGATACAGTTTAGATGGATTCTATATTATGTATCTGTTTTCTTACAGTCTGTCCTGTAAATGCATTTGTTGGATTACTATAGGTGTTTCACTAATGTCATATTTGACATTTATTGATTTCACCAGGAAATTAAAAGAAAAACCATACATAACAAATTAATTAACAAAATATATAAATGAAATCAAACAATATTCAATCAAATACATCATGGAGGACGTCCTTCCCCTGGCAGTCCCGAGTCCTACCTGAGGTAGGATAAGTGAACATCTAAGTATAAACTCAGCTTGTAAGACTATTTTCTTTCTAAATACGCCATAGTTTCTGACATGTGTCGATGCATACCTGGCTACAACGAGTTCCAGCCTCATCTTTCTTGCAGATGTGAACCTTACAGTGGATGTACAGGTTAATCTCATCTCCATCCTCTACGTCATCACGGTTTACGGCATCATAGGCATCCCAGGCAACATGGATTGTAAGGTCACCAGTGTTATCATAAATGATGACACCTTCCTGGATACACCTGTACATAACAAAGAGTGAAGCATGACTATATACACCCTATACATGTGTTAGTCTGATTAATGTGCTAATTTTATACTGAATGGTCCTCATTAGCCTCTTTCAGACCGAGGACGTCCTACCCCATGCAGTCCCGAGTTCTACCTGAGGTAGGATAAGTTTACATGTTTGTCTCTAAAGATAGGAAGGCTATGGCATAGATGTTGCTCGATCCCTCCTAAACCCATCCTGACTCCATTCTAAGAAATATACCTTGTGACGTAATGGCACTTTGCCGACGTTTACACACACACACACACACACACACACACACACATGTACACACACACACACACACACACACACACCTCCTTACGATTTTACATGAACAACAGACAAAGAACCATGAAATACATAATAAGGTTGGAAGAAAACTGCAAACCTGTTCCCTTTCAGTGCCACAACAAGAGGTCATAAGGCGTTCAAGATAGAATGCGTCCACATAGCACAGAGGACGACGTGATGGGGTTTCAGGAAACCTCTCGAAGGTGTCTAAGTCAGGACGAAGGTGTCTAAGTCCAGAACTCGTCTGCGTCTATACGGGCCTCAACCTATCCTGAATTTTACCTCAGGTAGTATTTCTCGTGTCGTCCAGATGGGATATCGTCAACGGTTGCAGATGAGGTGTGGCCAAAATACTAAAAGTTACAATACCGAGTTCACAGGCTGAGCAGACAACGCTTACCACGTGCACCACCCAGCTTACTATAGAGGTTACCATTATCATGATTGGTGTACAAAACTTACCCATTAACAATCAGTTCATAGTGGTCAATGTCAGCGTTTGGATCATCACTTTCAGATGCATAGCAATCCTCAGCAAACAACACCAAACTTGAGTCATGTAACTCAACTTGAAGCTCAAAGTAAATAAACACTCCATCGCATATCATCAATGGAAAGTCGTTTTCATTGAACAGCGTGGTGTAAGTGGCGTTTGTGTACAACGATGCAGTGATATTGAAAGTACCAAATCCTCTGAGTGTAACCAGTACGCAGCTACAGAAAGACAAATAAAGATGACACTGTTATGAAAGATTGGTGTTACTAGAAGGCTGTAGTTGTCAGATCTTGATCGGTGATAGTAACAATAGGTCCAGCAAACTATATCTGTTCAACTTTATGTTAAACTATTTGTTATGGCCTTATAATTAACGTCTTTATGACAAAAGAACTGACAGAAGAATTTCTAAAAGCTATAACACGGGGCTAAAGACACGTGTCTGCTTACCATGGATTGGTTATGATATGTATTGGTGCAATCGTGTACTCGGTCTCATAGCAACATTCCAATTCAAATATCTCTGTGCCTCTTTTGCTGTGAACAATGTTAGTGTAAACAATGCGGTTTTCTTGTGGTTTTTCCTGAAGAATGTGGAAATGAGAGCGTATGAATGTATGAAAGACAACACAATTTTCAATCCATTTCTCAATTGCAGCCATCTTTTGAAAGGAGGAAATGAAATGTATTGGATTGTAATGAAAGTAATCACAAATGAATGTAATTCCATTATTTCTATATATTAATTTAATAAATACAAAACAACTAAGATTAATATCAATATTTGCATATTTGACACTCACATATGATACAGTACCACACTTTTCCAAATCAGTAACCAATTCGATATACTCCATCCCTCCAATATAACGACTCTTGCCAGTGCAATCATCATCATAAAGATGGTATTGATTGGGTTCGTCTTGATGATTTGGCATCAACTCAGTTAGCCATTTTATGGATATTGTCGCTATCATACTGTCAGCCAAACATGTTATGTTCCTGTTAAAGGCTGTAACAAGGAACGTAACATATACCAGGTATTTTACAAAGTTTCAAACGACCTTTCTCTGTCTGTCTGTCTGTCTGTCTGTCTGTCTATATGTATCCTCTGTCCACTGCCATCGATATCCTCCTCCCATCTCTTTCTATCTTCCTCCCCCCTCCCTCCCTCCCTCCCTCGATCCCTCCATCCATCCATCCACCCACCCACCCACCCCTCCCTTCGTCCATCAGTCCCTCCTTCCAGCCATCCCCTATTTATTCATCTATGTATCATCCATCCATCCATCCATCCATCCTTCCATCCATCTATCCATCCATCTATCTATCTATCCATCCATCCATCCATCCATCCATCCATCTATCCATCCATCCATCCACCCGTCCATCCATCCATCCAACTATCTTTCCATCCATCCATCCATCCATCCATCCATCCATCCATCTATCCGTCCATCCATCCATCCATCCATCCATCCATCCATCCATCTTTCCATCCATCCATCCATCCATCCATCCATCCATCCATCCATCCATCCATCCATCCATCTATATATCCATCCATCCATCCATCCATCCATCCATCCATCCATCCATCCATCCATACATCTATCCATCCATCCATCCATCCATCCATCCATCCATCCATCCATCCATACATCTATCCATCCATCCATCTATCTATGTAGCTATTCATCCATCACCCTTCTATCCACCTTTCCATCCATTGGGAACACACAGTCCCAGGGAAACAAGTATTAATATTAAGAATATTTTGGGTCAATGGTATGAATCCTTAACTAGACACATATTATAAGTATAATATAATAACATGTAAAACTTTTATATGCTAACCTCGACACGCTCCTTCACATGCTGTCTTACTACTGTATCTATTGTCGTTGCCATCACAACCACCGTACTTAAATTCTTTGCATATGTTGTCTCGCGGGTCGAAATACCACATCGGAGAGAAATCATCACATGGACCTTGGTCAGCGTCAAGACAACATGAATCACCTACAATAAGTAATAATATAACATTTATGTTTTACTTCCAACACTTTCGTTCCATAGTCATCGTCTGCTCTAGCAAGCAAGCAATCAATCAATCAAACACACACACACACACACACACACACAACAAACAAACAAATAGTCGTTGTAATGAGGATCATACATTTTCATGATGCCCTTGACAACAAAGAATTTATAAAATAATATTGAGATTTACCTGCACAGTATCTGATACAATCATTCTTGTTATCAAATCTATTGCCATTCCCTCCACACCCACTGTATGTAAACTGTTTACATCTACCATCCTGACAGTCATAGTACCACATATCATTTTCACCATCACACTCACCATAGTCTGGGGACACGCAGCAGGGAATATCTGGGGTTTCTTTCAACAAATGCAGAAATAAATTGATTTATTGAAGTGGAAGGAAATTTAATTGTATTTTGGTATTTACCGGTGCTACTTAAAAGTACTTGTGTACTAGCAGCAAGTATGATTATCATAATCATATTATGATTATAATAGTTATATGAGTTTATAAAGTTATGTGTATTTATTGTACAAATATAATATTACCTAATACGGATATTAATGCATAACGCCATGCAATCTTCCTGTTGTTGTTTTTCGAAATTTACACAACATATTAATTCATGATTATTGCAAAGTGAACAAGTATTTAGATTTTATTGTTACCACACATGTCATATGGTATACATTTATTTCCATCTAGTACTGTGTGTGGTGGGCATTCACATCCTTCAACTGGTTTCTCAGAACAGTGTTGGTCTGCGTCAGGATCGATGCAGGTTGCTGGACAGGATGAAGTCTGTAACTTGTACATGGATGGGGGTTCACACATGAAAGCTTCAAGAAAAAAAAAATGTTGTTCTGAATAAATTGAGTTTATAAAAGGCAACAACGATGGAAATTCATCTACAGTGATGATGATTCACATCTAAAGGCGGCAAGAAAAGTAAAACGTTGTTATGGATTTATTAACTTTAATATGTAAGTGAAGAAACAATGTAATGTAATATAATTTACTTACGGCATAAGTCTTCGCTTCGCCAATCATTCAATTCTCCTCCATTTACCAAACACTGTCTAGCGTATATTTCCAGGTTGTCACATAAAGATCCATTAGTAGGAATAGCACACATATCAAATTGACAAGATTCATAAAAATCTTGTGGATTCACCGACTCATGACATGATCCAAAGGGACCTGCAAAGTAAATGTGAATAAATTGTCATGATCAAATATCATATACATGTAATTACTTATGTACACGGTGTTGAAATCATCTAACATAATACCGCCACCCATGTACAACAAACTTCTTTTATGAAATGTCAATCTTACCTAATGGATCCAGTAAAATATAACACACTTCATTGATGTCATCAAGGGCTTCAGCTGTTAGACCATTACATGGCTGGAAATCAACTGTCACTATATCACACTCATCAGGATTGGCCAACCAACTATCACCAAACTCAACCACGTCTTCAATCTATAAATGCAAATTTTAGAAGTCAGATATACACTGCTTAGTTGTTATTCAAACACTCTTTGAGTTCGACTGACTACTTTTCTAGGGGCTTGATGTTTTGGCTATTTGACATCATTATGTAGTGAACTAAACCTTGTGTTCTTACCAGACTGCCATCCGGACCTGTAAAGTCATTACTCATGTCGCCATCAAGTGTACCAAGTAGTCCACATGTACCATTCCAGTACGCTAGAGGAACATCAACATCAACGTTATTTATAGTATCCCACTGTACAACTAGTCCAAAATAAGTCACCAATTTCTGATGAAAAACATATACAACATGTAGAATATAACTATTATGTCCTTAATATTTTTATTGTTTTAATACAACACACAAAGTCAATACACCATGCATGTAGCTTTCGACATGTTGTGTTGTGTTGTGTTGTGTTGTGTTGTGTTGTGTTGTGTTGTGTTGTGTTGTGTTGTGTTGTGGAACATGACATATTCATCATATTGAAAGGTAATTCTACTATTGAACAAGAATCTTGACATACATCATTTCTAAGCAACGTTCCTGTTTATTTTTACAAATGTTATCGGTGTTCCTTTAAACAATTCTATAACTTACCACATATCTACCAGCAAACTTGATGGTTACATTAGGGCTCGTGTGTTGGTAGGGCAGAGATATATTTATTCCGTCAACTTGCACTATGCCTCCTTGCAACAATCCAAAAATCTGAGAAAACACAATTTATTTTAATATCTCTTCTAGGCTCTTGTTAATGAAATATTTTTCCCAAAGCATGGACGGGACATGCATTTGCATGGTAATATATAATAATAATACGACTTGTATTAACAGCCGTCAGACACACATGCAATCATACCACTGTTATGAGATAGGAACATCCGGGATACTGGTCGGGCAAAGACGCTCACATATATTGCCAGGGGGCACTATCATAAAAAAAAGTATTACGTCATCAAACGTTCCGATTTTGCAAGATATTCTTATAATTTGGTAGTAAAGCCTTAGTAAAAAGATCAGTATGCACTGCTTCCTGTCATAAAACTTTCGCTGATGTTCACTTGACATGTAATGCAAATATTAGGCATTTGTGTCTACGAATCGAAAAGCTACTCGACTTCCCTGCGTTGGACAGATCACTACTCCACGCTCGTACGCAAGCATCCATACGAAGGTTTTTAACACTAACCACCCCTTCGATGTCAACAAACACATCCCTGGTAAAAGTGACCAAGTCATTTGGTTCATTCTTCTTGTTATGAGTAACAATAGAGAAATAAGGTTCTTTAACGCTTGTTGGACAGTTCGAGGTAATTAACACATATTTGCAAGCTCCTTGAAAGCTATATTTTCTTCCATCTAAGGTTATGTAGTGAGGCTCCCCCCAAGTTATAGATGTGGCAAAATCTGAAAAAAAGAACGAAAACATTGAACAGCATAGAAACTTTTTTTCATAAGTCGTATTCATTAGTTAGAGCATTTTGAGGAAATTTGAATAACAATGCAAGCCTATGAATAAAATGGTTGCTCAAAACTAAGACTCATCATCATCATCATAATCATCATCGTCGTCGTCATCATCATCATCATCATCATCATCATCATCATCATCATCATCATCATCATCAACAACATCACCACCACCACCACCACCACCACCACCA
>NC_135562.1:2452500-2482500 GCF_964340395.1 Glandiceps talaboti
CGAAATTTTGTATACGTTTTTCACTTGAGTAACAATCTTATAAAGTCAACCTGTGTCATGTTAAAAACAGTCCATGGATCACCAGAACAAAATTATGAATTTGTACACCTGTAATTTGGGCATCGTTTCCTGGTTGAAAGACTTCTTCCAAACGCACGGAAAATTGTGATATTTCGATGTCAGTAAACAACTACGTGGCCGTCATTACAAACATCAAACAGTCTCACAATGTAGAAGATACGGTGCATGTGAATTAGTGTACAGCATGGTCTGCATATTGTTCCGTCACACTCACGATAGTGACTCTAGATCTTTTGCGTCCATAACGTTGACTCACAGTGATACAACATAAGAAATTGCAGGAAACAGTAAAATTCTAGTATATTTATGTAAACCAATAATTGTAATAATTTCTTATCATGTGAAATCGGTAACCTTCAAGTGAATCGTCCAGAACACGTTGTCAGGTTAGAGTAAGACTCCACTGCTAGGTTCTGTGTATTTCCTTGTTTTGTAAATATCATTCTAAGTTATATTCTTAAACAAATCAAATTGATGGTCTTAGACATCACTGTATTTGCTGTCAGACTCACCACACATAGTCTCATCACTCCAATCCATACAGTCATTTACGTCATCACAAAGTGAATCTCGACTGATACAAATGCCATTACTACATTGATATCGTGACGGATCTCCAGTACAGGCTGCAAGATAATACACAAACATTGTCAACAGATTATCCTGAGTCAAAGATTTTATGTTTTCAAAACAGAATTATATTTTCCATGGTCAGACAAAGAGTCCAAATATGTGTATTTATTTTCATCAGAGTAGTATGATTACTTTAATATGGTTATATTTCAAGCATGTTCTTGACATTGCTAGAACTATATTGATATTAATTGGAGTTGGTCTGCATGGCGAGCTAATATGGGTGACATTTAAACAAAACATTTGAACACTTTAATAGCCGATGGGAGTATTTCTCTACTTACGACAACCTATTTCATCTTCCCCATTAGGACAGTCAATGTTGAGATCACATTGTCTCCATTCAGGAATACAGATGTTATCTCCACAGATAAGTTCATCTTGTTGACAGCCTGTAAGACACATACCATTAGCCCTGTGGTTTTTGAGATATAGAGGATACAAGCAGACAGACAGACAGACAGAGAGAGAGACACACACAGCAGGCAGACAGACAGACAGACAGACAGACAGACAGACAGACAGACAGACATACAGACAGACAGACAGACATGTTCTTGACATTGCTAGAACGATTGAGTTGGTCTGCATGGCGAGCTAATATGGGTGACATTTTAACAGAACATTTGAACACCTTAATAGTAGATGATGGTAATTCTCTACTTACGACAACCTATTTCATCTTCCCCATTAGGACAATCAATGTTGAGACAGACAGACAGACAGACAGACAGACAGACAGACAGACAGACAGGCAGACAGACAGACAGACGAACAGGCAGGCAGGTAGACAGATAAATGGACAGACATACAGGTAGACAGCAGGCAAACGGGCAGACAGACAGACAGACAGACAGACAGACAGACAGACGAGCAGTCAGGCATGTAGACAGCAGGCAAACAGGCAGACAGACAAGTTGATATACGTGATCATTAACACTGCCTCTCATGTCGCAACACATTTCTCCAGGATTGTTGATGCTTATAGAGCTTAGTTGCATAACTTGTGCAAAAACTTGCACTAGCTGCAACTGGCACATTTTTGAAAATCAATATACCAAAGATATATTCACTAAATTTGGTCAATTACTTTAAAAAAAGACACATGATGTAGAATCTATTAATTAATGGTCAATATTATCCGTAGGTAGTGTAGCGATAAGTTTAAATCTTGAGTAAAAGTTTGGTTTAAAATTGGTCGCCATGTTCAGACTGTACTAGTTGTAACTGGAGTATCATTTTTCGATCAGACAACTATCACTGAACATATTTTTAAAATATTAATAATTAGACATTGCACATACATGTTAATCAGTAGTCGATATTATCCATAAGCAGTATACAGAAAAGGTTGATCGCCTTGAGGGCGCTAAATATTTGGATGCGGACCGAAAAATCACTTTGATTTGATTTATCATGTATAAGAAACATGCCAGTTGCAGATGTTGCAGCTTTAAGAAAATTTAAAATATACATACTACAATTAATCTCGTCACTGTAGTCCCCACAATCGTTGAATCTGTCACATAATTGCGATTGTTCAATACATTTACCATTGTCCGGGCATTCGAAATGTGTTAATGGGTCACAGGCTGAAATCAAAGTATTATGAATAATAATAAGTGTATTTTTGACTCTTCTAAACTTGACAAATGTCAATTAAAGTTTTCCGAGTTAATTCATGATAATACATCACACTAATTACACACAATTGCCGAGAAACATCGGGTTGAACCTTGCTCCTTAACCATTGTTCAGTGAAGGTACTGCAAAGTGGAAAAATGTTCACTGGGCAGATTTTCTCTTATTTCGCTGAGAACCTTCAGTACATTAAAACACAGTGTGTCTGGCTCAAGATTGTGTGACAATTTCTGTGTGTTTGAACTAGTGAACATATTGAAATCTCAATATTTTCCACGATAGCAGCATTTATAAGCGCATAGGATTAAAACATTCACATTGCAACCTCTGTCCTACCAGGTCCCCAATTATACAGCTGGGTGGACTGATGCACAATCGTGATCTTGCCCAAGGACTCAGAAACAAACGACAGCGATGGGGCTCGAACCTGCAACCTGCAGATTCCAAGCTGGCCACTCTAACCATTCACCCATCATGACTCCATTAAATAGGACAATGCAGTAAAGAAAGCTAAATGCTTATTTCGTATTATTTTTACTTACGGCAGTTATATTCATCTGTGTCATATCCGTAGCAGTTGGGAGTTCCATCACACTGTGCAGAAATTGGTAAACAACGATTGAGCTCTACACACAGATAAAAGTCTTCAGAGCAATCTGGTGGTAAAAAGTAAATACTAGTGCTAGACTGGCATCGGATAGGGCTAGTGAAAGACTGGCATCAAATAGGGCTAGTGCTAGACTGACATCAGATAGGGCTAGTGCTAGACTGACATCAGATAGGGCTAGTGAAAGACTGGCATCAAATAGGGCTAGTGCTAGACTGACATCAGATAGGGCTAGTGAAAGACTGGCATCAGATAGGGCTAATGAAAGACTGGCATCAAATAGGGCTAGTGCTACACTGACATCAGATAGGGCCAGTGAAAGACAGGCATCAGATAGGGATAGTGCTAGACTGACACCAGATAGGGCTAATGCTAGACTGACATCAGATAGGGCTAGTGCTAGACTGACATCAGATAGGGCTAGTGCTAGACTGACATCAGATAGGGCTAGTGCTAGACTGACATCAGATAGGTTAGTGCTAGATTGGCATCAGATAGGGCTAGTGCTAGACTGGCATCAAATAGGGCTAGTGCTAGACTGACATCAGATAGGGCTAGTGCTAGACTGGCATCAAATAGGGCTAGTGCTAGACTGACATCAGATAGGGCTAGTGCTAGACTGACATCAGATAGGGCTAGTGCTAGACTGACATCAGATAGGGCTAGTGCTAGACTGACATCAGATAGATCAGATAGATCACAGTCAAACCGGAAGTACTAGTGAATTAGATGTGGAGCAACGGAAATAAACTGACATATTTTCTTCTATACTGTTCCCATACTACTCTATCACACCTGCACATTTATCTGTTTTCACCTCAAAGAAATATAAACTTACTAAATAATCATTAAAATCAACCAAATAATTCTTAGATACACAGGGTTTATGTAAGGTTGTCCTTTGTCTTCCCACTTTGCAGACACTACTATATCAGCTCAGAACCTTCTGTTGACTTGATTGGATTTTAATTTATTTGGTAAAAGTGTATACAAGTACATATTAAAATATAAGATGTAAAAAATCACCGAGGACAACATTAACACATAAAAGTATTTTTTTAAAAACCCACTTATTTCCATTGTGGTCCTCGTAGGGATATTCAAAACGCCATTGCAACAATGGTATAGAAAAATGTATTACAATATAGACACGGTAGAAAACCAATTAGAATGATATAATAGACATTGACTAGACTCCCAATTAAAAGAAGAGGAGGGACAAAGATGTTACAAAAATATTATGTTCTTTAGACTCTATAGTTTGTTGAATATAAAGATTTGAGATGCCTTTTGAGCTTCTTCCACCAGCACTGCTATGTTCAGTACTTGGTAATATATTATCTGTACGGATTAGATGTATATTTCCCATGATTCAATTGAAATATTTGCTTTGGCCTTATTTTCCCAAATCGTAACAATAAAAAGAACCATTCAAACGAGCAAACTTGGTGGTGTTAAACTTACCACAATGAGCTTCGTCACTCCAATCACCACAGTCGTTTCCACCATCACAAAGTTTGTATCCGTCATCTATGCAGTATCCGTTCTCACATTGATAAATAGGTAGGTTGCCAAGGATAGTGTTTGCACAGTCTAGAAAATAAGAAAACCATCCGTATTATATTAATGAAATCAAATATATATTGTAGTACTGCCAAAAAAGTTGACACATTGTAAAGTGCAGTGTCCGTGAACTTGTCATCATAATATGCTAACTTTCATGGTTAAAATGAGATAGGATTTGCTCAGGACACGTGCGAAAATGTCTTCCTAAGCACTAAAGAACATGGCGATAGCTATAGAGTGAATGGTAGTCTAATTACGTGCATTGCACTGCGCCAACTGTTTATCAATTAAAGGAAACATGTTCTTGTCACACAAAAATTCTCACTTTCGCTTTCAGAAATGGACAAAATACACGGTGGCCGCATATAAGTTTAACCGCAGACCATAGATCTAGAACAGAGCAAGGCCTTTACTTTTGAAATGTTTGCCTTGGTGGTGTCAAGTTAAGAAACAATTGCTGATGAACATTTGTTGACTTTGAAGTTGACTATGACCTTTGTGTATCTCTTTGTTTGTTTACCTCTCTTGTCGATCGTTTCAATAAATGGGGAAAAATACATATGTGATAGCCACGGTGCTGAGGCTTTCATGTCATAATAGTATAGTAGTCTAAACGCCATAGTTTATACAATGAACCAATTGACTTGATTATTAACACTAGCAGTCTCGAATTGTAGAGGTACACTGTAATAATAGGCCAGTTGTGATATTTACTGTCCAGACATGGAGAGTGCCATTTTTTGCCTTTCTGGTCACTTTCCAGCAATGTGGGATCGGCAGGATCATGAGCAACATACATGTAAATATGGCCACCGTAACAGACAAAAATTGGAAGACAGTGAAGTAAACGTAGTACGACTGTAAGAAACCTCCATTTTTATGGGTTGTATTATACCTGTATATCTTGGAGTTGTGCCTGTACCAGGCTGTCGTTTACTTTTAGGCTCACTAAACTCAAGTGAGTCTTTGAACAATGACCTTTCTCTTGACTTCTCATAAACTGTCTTTTGTATGGCTTCATGTCTATATTCGGATTTCAGATTTTCATTTCTTCTGGCACGACCTGTCAATTCGTCAGTCTGTTGAAAAACAAAATGAATGCCATTGACCCTCAGTGTCCTGCGTGTAATGAAACATCAATGTTCCGAGTATGGTAAACATTTAATAGGTAACTAGAAGTGAAACGAACTGTTACATGAACATTTAGACTCTGATCCGGTAATTTCTGTTTTCAGTTACACCTACCACACTGGCTAGTATTCTATGTCATGATTTCACCCCCCCCCCCCACACACACACACAACACACACACCACATAACACTTTGCTTCTCGGCGAATGAAAATAATAATGTCATTGTTACCTGTTCGAAAGGGAATGTCGCATTCGTGAACAACACTGTCCAAATCAGGACCGGCAAGACAAGGAGAGGTAACGCTGACATTATTGCAACTAGAATGGGAAAAGGAAACATATTTTGACATAATTTTAGTGAAAGCATTATTCTTTTGTAGGACTTGAACTTGACTGCATAAAAGCACATACATAAACTGACTGTTGAGATCTCGAGCTCATTTTGGAAAGACCCAGTTATCACCAGACGCCTTACTTCAAGATTAAACGTGATGATACGTCTACCTGATACTGTTGTCGGCTTACTGTTGTTTCTCACAAACCAAAACTATCGCCAGTGGAATTGAAATTTCATGAGATGGGAAGATAGAAACTTAGTCAAATACAACAAATAGTGACCATGAGTACTAAAATTGCACCCATATACACAACATAATTTGGAAAACTCGAGTGCTTTCGACTACAAACTCAGTCTTCTAGTCACTGTGATCATGAGAGTACTTTCGAAGACAAAGTTCTAAATATCTATTAATCCAGTCTTAAGTAGGACATTTTTCTCTCTCTCATCAAAGTTACATGAAAAGTAACATATAACGCATAGCAAGAAGAAGAACAAAGTTTAATAATAACAACTGTTCAATGTGTCGTACATACTTACTCAGTAGGGTTTCCTCCACTTGCTGGTAGGCACAGTCTGTTTAGTCGACCCTGAATAGTTTGATATATACAGGGAATTTGTTACCAAATTGTACACTAATCAACATACAAATTAGTTATATTCAACACTGACAACAATTGACAGGAAATCGAAAATAAATTTAAAGAATGACTTTTTATGTTCAGCAAATTATGAACATACACATTCGAATTAATTTTCAGCTAATTTTAAAGGAGCATATGATGGCGATAGGTGGGTATACAAATTATTAAATTTTGTAATTACAAATTTTGTAATTACACTGAATTTGTTTATTATTTTACATTTGTAAATGTGTGCTCAAACAGGCCTAGGCAAATATTTTAATCACTCTGACCATACCATATGAACATAATTATTGAAAGGCATATTTAATACCAATTTCCCTTTTTACAGTGTTCTAGTTCTAGTGAATGTTTTTTATGCCAGCCAATACTCACAGGGAAACATATGTTAGGTTAGTGTCAGCTGGAGCACAGCTTCAATTAGTCTGTAAGGTACGCCAGTGACGGGGCGCCCTCAAACATCGGCCAACCCCTAAGGAGGCCGGTGAGGACGAAACGTCACGACTTATCTTACAGTCTGAGCTTCAATGCGAGGATAATGTATGAAAGTGCTCAGTCCAGTCAACTCCAATTCTTTCATCGTTGTATCAGACTAACCTAGATTCAGTAGTTAGTGACGTAGCAGTAGTAAAATATAACAGTCCGAAATGATTTACCAAGGCTGACTTTTTTGAAAACATTCAGACACCTGAACTTATAACTGACTGTATAGTAGTAGGAAGGGAATGCAAAAGAGTTATGAAACTTGGCTAGTAAGGATGAGGAGAGTACTACTGTCGTACACCGGGTGAGGCATTCCGGAAAATAAACCGTGCAAAGGAGGGGCTTCGCACCTCTTAAAACAACAGTCCTTTTCATCTGTATAATGAAATATTATTGAACTTGAAGGACATGTTGACTAGTGACTTTGTATATGTACATGTAGATACATGTAACGTTATATTCTATGTCAGTGTATTCACTGATACAAACAGAATTAGGCGTCCCTATGATTTCTGGTAATGATAGTACAGTATGCAGTATGCTTGTACATGTCCATATAATGATACATTTACATACAGTAATTACAAAAGCAAGCGGTTATCCCCTATCTCTCCAATGGTTCAACCCCCACCCGGAACTTTATTACCCTTTAACTTCTCTGATCGGTGGTATTAAGGCGCACTACACTTGCAAGTAGAGTTTCAATTTGAAGCAATCCAACAAATTTTCATCAGAAACAGTTGTTACTTTCCAATAAAAACATTAAATGGCATATAATGTTAATTTTTGGAATTTGGAAAATTTGATTCAAGAAACACACAACAAATTAGAACTATTTAAATAAGGCGGATGTATATAGAAATTCAAAAAGGAAGTAAACAGCTTTGCTTGTAAGCGTGCATTCTGTAGAACTGTTTTGGCCTACACAGGAAAATATATAAAACATTTTATCACAAATATCAAATATGGAAGAAGCAGACAGCCAGATCTACATTAACGAACTAATAGCAGAGAAGGAACAGTTGGAAAAAACTGGTTTAAAGAATGCCGCTCGTTTGATGGGAGAAGGTGAGAATCTCTTTGTGCACATAGTACATGACCATGACTGAGCTGACATGCTTGTTAGTGTCAGCCCAGTCAGTGTGTTTGATTTGACAAACCTGATTTGCTGAGAACTCCTTTAGGATTGATCACGTAATTTTTCATAGTGATCTAAATATGTAATTAACAACCACAGTACTTATTTTACGGTGTCGAATGTTATCATGTTATTGAAAGTCAACAAGATTCATATTGGTGTATTTTCGTATGCATAAATAAAAGGTTTTCAAAATGGCGTCCCACGTGAAAACACGCCAATGAATCGATCACAAAAGATTACTGCTATGCTGTCAAGCCCTTGCCACGTTAGAATTGTTGCAGATACCTAACCCACTGTACGGGGGAAGATCTTCGCATTTAATTCATCACTTGTGATATAGATGAATAAGTAAATAACAATCGATGTGTCAAAACATTACAAAATTCAAATTACAGAGATTAATGGACTTCAGGATGGAACAAAGGATGCCGCAACTAGTAAATCTGCACAGGAAGGCTATCTGGAGTTGACCAAAGACAAACCAATGAAATTAGTCGAAAAAATTTGTGTTCCTGTCAAGGAGCATCCAAAGGTAAAAGAAACATACTAGATATTCAAGTGATTCATTTCCTGATTTCAAGTTTAATGTGGTTGAAATCAGTTTTTGAAAAAAACTTTCTTAATCTTAGCACAAATTTACAGAATATATTTATTTCATTGAATCAGTTACTCTACATTTTGTGTAAAGGACAATTATTGAGAGATGTGTGAAGTAGAAACCCCCATACATGTTTGTAAATAAAGTAGCAAAATGTACAATTCCGATGATTTCATAATCTTTGTATTTACCTGTGAGTGTCAACCTTTATTATGCCATTTGCAGATGGTGTACACATTTGCTCAACACGTCTTACGAAAATCAATGTAACAAGCCTATTTCAAGTGCACCAGCAAAATGCTTTCTCATGAACTACAAAAGAATTACATACCCAGGGATCAAATATTAGCAATCGATTGAATATGTACTCATTTTATATCTCTTTGATGATAGTAGTCGCTCTTAAGATCACAAAAAGTGTCGAAATCAGAACCTTTTCAGTTTGAACTGTTATCTCTAATGTCCCACCACACAAATGCTGCCATATTTGATCGTGACATCCGATATGGCATCATACGTAAGGATGCCTGTAATTACGGTTGAACGGGATTTATGATCATCCAATCTGGGACTTTTGTAGCCACAGTGATGTAAAATTACTAAATAGTCAATTTATTGCCAATATTTGCAGTGTTTTATTTAAGGGCGGTAAGTAGGTAAAATCTACCGGGGTTACCCACCTAAACTATGATACATTGCATGGGAAGCACTACCAGTTTTACCTCTTTCCCCCTTTCTGTTACCGGGGTTCCCAAACCTTAGCAAAAACACTGATTTGAGCACTGGGTATGTTAATTCTTTAGTTACCAGCATTTCTGGTAACCCCAGGTTTCACGGCTGGCTCTTTCCAGGTAGGAGAAGGAAGGGACGACTTACTCCATGCAACATTTGACACAATATGTGAAACACTTACCACTGGCTTTGAATGTTATTTGCAGGGATAGGAATAGACTTAGAACTATTTGATGAAATATTTAGAGAAGGAATGTATTTTTGTGAGATAAGGTCGTAAATAAAAGCATGTACATGTACCTCCATGTTTATCTTGGTACAAAAGTTGGAACAGGTCAGTCATTATAGAGTGGGAAGGTTATTTGGTTGCCCTCTGTTCATCCACATCATTATTGCACCATTTCATAAAAGTTCTGCTGTACAGTTCAACTTTGTAGGCAAAATTCTTGGTCCAAGAGGTAACTCCTTGAAGAGGTTGCAGGAAGAAAGTGGTGCTAAAATATCCATTCTTGGAAGAGGTTCCATGAGAGATAAAAAGAAGGTAAGGACTTGGTACATGGTGTGCTGGAACTGGGATTTCACCACATAGTAAGAGATAGGGGAACATCAAATTTTTGTGTGCCACTAGAAGTTGTGTGTGTCAGTGGCGTTATCAAATTGGCTTAGACGGCACATTAGTAAGGAGTATATTTTCTTTATGGAAAATGAATGTGGAATAAGGAACTTGAAAACCAACCATGAAACATATAGGAGAGAATAATTTGTCGAATGTTAGGGATGATCTCGTGCTGTGGCACAAACTCGATAAACTTCATCTGTTGAGAAGCCCATGGTGAAGGGGGTTTGGTATCAATGTAATTGCTTAACTTCATATTTGCTCGTCCTACGAAATTTTGAAAATTTTCACTCCTTTAATGACAACAGGTTCTGTATTTACCACTGAGATGTTGATAAGTTGATTAAAATTTACTGCTGATTTGATCTGATGAAGTTTTGTCCCTCATGTCACTCTTTCACTCGACATGGCAAACAATCCTGGTGTGATCATGAAAACTTTGTGCGTACAACAGCTATGGTATATAGAATGAAATTTTGGGTTGCAACATCAATTTATCAGGTTTTTTTTCAGTGAATAAATGTATACATATATATTCTGCCTTTGACAATAAGTTGTGTGGACATTTTGCAGGAAGAAGATCTGAGACAGGAGAACTCACAAAAATATGGACATTTACATGAGGACTTGCATGTTATGGCAGAGGTATATGCGCTTCCTGCAGAGGCTCATTCTAGGATGGGACATGCACTTAGTGAACTCCGCAAGTTCCTTGTACCAGTAAGTAGTAATAATCTTTGAATATGTTTGTTTGGAACCCTGGTAAAATAATGGGGATAGTAAGGAGGTATTTTCCACATGTTTTGTGCTGTTTGAGTATAGACATTGCAAATGGTCTTTTAAGTTGTATAGATGTCAAGTTATGGGAAAATTTGAACAGGGGAAATTAACATAGGAAGGCAGGGTGCATAACCATACCAGGGAAATTGTTGATAGGGTGTGGAGCCCTGCTAAAACTTGTCTTAGTGTGTGTGAGGGGAAAGTGAGGGTGATGGTTGGTTGAGAATAATATATATGTACATGTACAAGACACAGGAATAATGTAATCAGAACCATACCTATAATAAGAAAATCATGAAACCTGAAACAAAACGTCTGGCTCAACAAAAATCTTAAGAAGATTGCTACATTTTATTGTCTGGCTCAAAAACCTTATCAAAATGAGATATTTGAGGAGCAAGATGATAAAATGTAGCAGTGTTAAGTAGGATTTTTGTCAAGTAAGACAACATTTATTGCAAGTTTCATAATTTCCAGTGTATTTCCAGTCTGTGCCAGCGAGTAAATCAACTTTGATATACAATGTAAAAGTAAACTCGCAGAAATTACATCACACCCAAAGATTAGTCTGAAATGTTTTACTATTAACTTTTATTTAAAGTTGATAGACTGTTGAGCCAGTGGCTCTAGTTACACAGTTTTGAGATAAGAAAGTGTACAAATATACAAACTGACAAGCTATGAATCAAAACAAAGATCATACTTGTAATAAATGTTCAGCAGTACTGAAGTATATATGTAATGGTGTTAAAATTATGAAACGATTTAAGCATTAATATTAAAATCCTCCACTACTCTTGTCTTTTGAACAAAAATGCATCATTTGGAAAACTTAAGTTTTGTAGATGTAATTTTTTCCTTTTATTTTTTGTTGCCATGTTTGTATCCATTTGTGTTGACTTGTCATGCACACATTGTATTAAGTGATTTTATCCTTTCTCTCCCTCCCAGGATAATAATGATGAAATCAGACAAGAACAGCTCAGAGAACTTGCTGTCATCAACGGAACCCTAGAGGCACCTCCAGGTGGCCGGGGAAGAGGAATGAGAGGTGGTCCTGGAGGCAGAGGGCGTGGCATGATGGGTGGCCGTGGAGGCATGCCAGGACAAAGGGGAGGATCCATGGGAATGAGGGGTGGTGCACAGTCAGGACCTAGGGGCCCAGCACCTGGTGGAATGGGAGGCAGAGGTGGTGGCATGAGGAACATGGGTGGATCTGGCGGAGGCAATATGGGTGGAGGTGGTGGTATGGGTGGAGGCGGTGGCATGGGATATGGTGGAACAGGTGGTGCCTCATCTTATGATTCTGGAGCTGGAGCAGCAGAACAAGAGTCATATGTAAGTATGGTTTCATATACAATTTACTTATAAACTGGGTAGTGAGTTGGTTTATTTTCAGACTGACCAAATTTTAAACTATGCTTAGTTGTCATCTTGTGTGAGGTCCTCTCAACTATGACATTCTTCTTAATTTGAATTCCTTAAATCCACCGGAGGGGCCGAGGGTGATGGGGGTGCGAAACTCACTGGGAGGAGGGTGTGGGGAGTAAATGTTTTGCAGGGCCTATATATACTATCTCGTACAATATTTCTGAGTGATCATTATTATTGAATTTTGTCATTGTGTGCAACAAAAATTGAAGATGTTTCACTCCAGGGAAAAAATCACACAGTTTTCATAAAGCATACTTATTGTGGAGTAACTGTATTGTTTATTTCAACTGCTCCTTCAGGGATTGAAGTGTTTGTATTTCAGATCACATCTTTAATTCTTTTCAAGTTGTGTATAGAGGAAAGTCAGTGTAAAGTGTCATTGATAAAAAACTTTGTCTTGAAAAGATTTAATTTATCGTCTATAAACTTACCTTTTTCAATTTTAGCTTACTTTATGTTTTCAAATTGTTTCTATCCTTTCATTTTGTTAGTAGTTCTGTGTCTGCATCTGGAGCTGGAGCTCTTCGGAGAAGAAACACATGATAAATTCGCTTTATTATTATTATTGTTATTATAATGTTTTTAATGTTTTCACAGGGTTATGAGGAGTCCTATGACCAGAGTTATGATCAGTCCTATGATCAATCCTACACAGACCAGAGTGGGTAAGTCAACAGTAAAATATCTAGATATTGTGAAAGTGTTTTGACCTTAATGAGCTGAGAGGAGATGTGTACATGTACATGTATTGGGTCAAGAGATAGACTCAGTCCAACTATGACAATTGACAGTGTTTTATTTAAGGGCGGTAAGTAGGTAAAATCTACCGGGGTTCCCCACCTAAACTATGATACATTGCATGGGAAGCACTACCAGTTTTACTTCTTTCCCCCTTTCTGTTACCGGGGTTCCCAAACCTTAGCAAAAACACTGATTGAAGTTAAAAGAAGTGGGTGGGAGTACATCTAAATGTTGGCAAAGTGTGAGGTAGAAATTAAAGATGTCTCGACCAGTCACTATAGTCACTACATGTATGTATTCAATTTGGTATGTTTCATTTGTGAGGTTTCATGGTTACTTACTGTACAAGTGGGTACTAGCTGAGGTTTTACTCAGATAAAATATGTACTTACAGGGCTTGAAATTAACAGTAGTCCGTGTCCACAGACTACCAATTCTTGTCATGGAGCTACCATAATTTGCAGCTGGTAGCCCACTCAGGCTACCACTGATTATGCGATGATTTAAAGGATGGAAGATTTACAGATATAAAAGTATTTTAATAACTCACACATATTTCCATTAGAGAAACTCTGTTTTTAGTTCATGAATATAGGACTACTGGTCACCATCCAGGCATCCTTGGGCTACCACTTTCTGAAATTGGTAGACCACTAGGACTACCAAAGAAATTAGTTAATTTCAAGCCCTGACATAAAACCGTAATTAAACTTTGTGTTTAACCCTCAGAATGTATACCCAAATGTACTCGTACCCATATGCTGATTAAATATACACAAGAATGCCATGCTCAACTGATATTCATTTCATTACTATGATATAATCAATGGTGTAAAGTGAAAAATATGTGGTATTTTAAGGTCCAAGTTATCAAAATTCACACCTTTTTTTCCTTCAAAAAATACCAATAATATAATATTACACATTCGGATGTAGTACATATGTATCTTTGCAGTGAATTATACACATTTTCAAAAGTTTTCCAAATCGCCTTTATTTTTCATTGATTATGCTTTGAGTTGGTATGATTAGTTCTTCTACAATATGTTTTTTCATAAACCTGTGACCTCTAAGGGCTTGTGAAGTAGTGCCCTACTTTATATAGCAACTTCTAACAAGGCCCCTTAGGACGGTCTTATTTTCCTTGGCTGAATTGGGGGATGATATCTGAATATAATGTGGGAATGTCATTTTGGTATTTCTTTTGTCACATTGTAGTGGAACTGGTGGTTATGGTTATGATGAGTACAGTGGTACTGATAATTCAGGCGGATATGGCACTGGTTATGGTAAGTAGTAATAAGTTTGTCACCAAGATTCACAGGTGTAGTCGGTAACATTGTTAAAATGGTTGAAGAAATGAAACACTGATATTTTGGTCTTTCACCAAAGGCACAGTTCATCCAAAAGTAGTTAAACTGATGTAGTACCCTGTTTGTTTCCAGTTCAGTTGGTCACTTACCTTTGACCTTTGATATTGACCTCCCATGTGTTTATAGTGTCTGATTCATTTGTTTAAAAGCTTAGAAGTTCTTCAGACCCACTTCAAGAATCTGTTTTGTGTCCAAATGCCATGTTCCAAATTGTCACAATACCTTTTCCAAGAACAAAGATATGTTACTGGCTTCCAAAGCAAGCCAAGATTTGAAGAGATTTATAGTTGTCATTGGGATTGAATGGTGTCTTTTATGTGCTTCCAGGAAAGTCTGGATGTAGGTCATACTAGTCATAAAGTGGTAAATTGGTGTTGTAAAATAAGGCCCAGCAATTTCACACCATCCCTTGTTCGCTGCTGAAATAATTACACCTCGCTGATTTACATTGCAGGAACTGGTGGTGGCGGTAACCAGAGCTGGGGTAGTGGTGGTGGCAGCAGTGGTGGTTCAGGAATGGGTATGGGTACAAACCGCTTCAAGTCTCCGGCTGCCAAACCTACCAACAGAGCTCATCCGTACAGCCGTTTCTAAAGTAAGCTGATTGAGTGGTTTTAAATTAACTTGCTACAGATTGATAGAATAAAAAAGACTGTCATCCTAAACGTATAAACTCAACCCTGTTACGTAATCTTGACCATACCTGTGAGTGTTTCCAAAATCTTATTTAAAATGTTAAAACATTCTTAAAAATAAATTAGGATTACAGGTTTCTGAAAATGTCCTGCCATTCTTAAAAAGTTAATACTTTGTATTCTTAAATATACATGTAAAATATTTTTTCTTAACGATCGCGTATAATGTTTAAACAGAACTGTTGCTGATTATGTTTACCATCATGTTTAGTGAATTTAAAAGTGTTTTTTTTTTATATTTGAAATGTTTAATTGATATAAACCTAGTGCTAGAAAACCAGTCATTGCCACATGTTCTTGATTTAAATTATCAACCCTAAGGCTTGTTGCTGATACATGTATAATCTTATTTTCCCATTCAGGTTCAGAGGGCGTAATTAAATTGTATTTATATTATCTAGCCAAGTGTTCAAAAGGGATATGGGCCAACTAGAGACTTGATTTCATGATAGTCAATAAATACTTACATAAAACTTTATCCTAGCATACATGTAATTATAATTGTGTTGATATATGCATTGACACGAGTGTAACATCTCCATATAGCATTGCTAGGTTTATACATGTATTGAAATGAGTGTAACATCTCCATATAGCATTGCTAGGTTTATACATGTATTGAAATGAGTGTAACATCTCCATATAGCGTTGCTAGGTTTATACATGTATTGAAATGAGTGTAACATCTCCATATAGCATTGCTAGGTTTAGACATGTATTGAAATGAGTGTACCATCTACATTTATGTGCATTTCTGTATGATTATCGTCAACAGCAGTGTCTGTGTATACATACATAACATCCTAATGTTGTTAATTTAATTTGCCCAACTAATGTACCACGGATGTCATGGTTACCCATGATAATAAAGCATGTTTCTTATTGTAAAATAAGAAACATAAACCATCAGATGTGAAAATACAGAAACATGTTCATCAGATCTGGCCCATGTCCCTTTGTATTAGCTAGCCAAGTATAGAGGTCATATGTAGTTTTTTTATGTCCGTACATTTTACAGCTTATCAGTATATAAGAAAACTAATGTCAGTGTTAACTTAGAGAACACAACCTTCCAACATGATGCTTCTTCTAATTTGTATCATCACTTTTTAATACAAAACATGTATCAACATTATAATGTCATGCTTGATTAATACAGTTACCTCTACAACAAAGCTACACACATGCGAGATACATGTACAGTTCCTCTCTAACAGTGTAGATTTTTGAACCCTCTGAAGTACGCACACTAGATGCAGATACATTTCTTTTATTGAAGACTGAGTTTTCCATAAACTTTTGTTGTTTGTAATTTCTCCTAATGATGTGTTGAATAGAGCATTGTACAATATTGTCCGAGATAAACTAATATCATGTGACATAATTCCCAAGTAACATCCATACTTTTGAACTACTCGGAAGGGCGTCCTTACTAAGTTACTTGAGTCGGATATAATTTAGTAAAGTTATAAGAAACTAAGAAAGTGTGCCTCACCTTTATAACTTTGATTTTAAATGCTGTTCAAACTAATGTCTTGCTGTTAGTTCATTGTACTATGTTGTGACAGGTCTGTTTCATCAAATAAAGATTGTCAACTTTTACCATAATTATTATAACTGCCTTGACGTCATTTAAATCCACACTTCTAATTTGTTACCCCTGAAACATTTCATTTGTATATGTTATGCAAATATGTGCAAATTGTAAGGTCAAGCTACAGATTACAGTAACTGTGAGTACTAAAGTTCTGAATGAATTTCTAATTTGACATCGAAGTGAGCTTTTTTTAAGGCTGTTAAAGATGTAATGGTTTAAAATACTTAAAACACGATGGTTGTGTCATTTGAGTTTAAAAAATGCCACCTTCTGAATCTGTTTAAGTAACATTTAACCCTGGCCTGACAAGCCAGTTTTATTTGTTACCATCATAACCATAATCTATCTGATTAATGTTTATCCACTACTTTCTGAAAAAGTAACTGTAAAGTAGGTGTTAAAAAAATGGGTAAATGTGATACAAGTTTTGAATTGAAAGTTTTGAATTTAGTTTGCCATGTTTAGTATTGTTGACCCGGGTTATTGTGTTAACTCTTGCACAGTATGCTCTTTCACAGAAATATGTCAATCATTTCAAGTAACCGGGTTTTCAAATGTATCTAATTGACCCTACAATAGTGCTTATCTTTGCATTCACAACACCAGAAATCTCTGATGTGTAATCTCAACAAGTTATATTTTATGGGTAATATTGCATGAATGAACTTGATTCAATGTAAATGAGAATTAGTAGATTGTGAAACCAGAATACAGTACATGAACATAACTAATCACTTTCTAGATGACATAGACTTATTACCCACAGTAATACTTAACTTTACATTTAAAGGCCAATTACCAAAGAAGTGATTTGAAGCAAATAATCAAAGGATATGATTTTTGAAGACCTTAAACACCATCAGGAGATGGTTCGAATACTATACTACCTCTAAAAATAAATGTTATAATTTACTCATGAAAATACCATTATTTGGCCGTGATTTGGAGACATATACATGGTGAAATGCCACGTACAAAGAATTTAGAAATCTGTACTGCTTGGCCATGATTTGAAGACATACATACACTCCATGTGGAGATGGTCACATACAAATGTACCTCATGTTATAGATAATCTTTATTACTTACCCATGATTTGAAGACATACACTTCAACAGGTGATGGTTACATACCATATATTTAGAAAATAATATTTACTACTTGCCCGTGATTTGAAGACATAAATACCATCAGATATGATACTAAGGTAACCCCCATATTGTAAAGTCATAAGGCCAGTACAGCTAATACATAAAGATGAAGTAACCTACTATCAGAAGATATAAAGAGGACTTAATCCAGAGATGTGATATTCGGGGTACCCAGAATTTCTTAAATAATGAGGCCAGCTACCATGAATAAACTGCAGCAATTATTCCCAAATACCAGAGGATATAAATGGACTTAATACAAGTGATACATTATTCAGGGTACCCTACATATTTTAAATATATGAGGCCATGCACCAGGTATAAATGAAGGTAATGTACCATTTTCTAATGGACTTTTTCTAGTTTAACCTTAGTGTGGCATGTAATATCCTTATGTAAAGTGATGCTTTTAAACTTACTTTTTTTTAGTGATGTTGTAGTGTTATTTGATAATTGTGATGTGAAGGGTGATTATGAGTTGAATTAAGTGTATTTCCTAGAATCTAATTGAAATATATTTAATTTTCTATGTAGAATACAATCAACCAATCAGTACTTGGAATTGATTCATCCCATAATCATATGCATAAATGGAAGACTTTAAAATTAACTTCAACATCTAAATAGTCGCTGTATAAATAAATGTGACTTAAAAATCATAGATAATGCACCTAAATGGATATTTACCAATTTTAGGAATATGTTGAAATTTAAATTCATACCCTTGAAGCTGTATTGTCTCAAAAATGAATGCCTCGGTATGTGGTTTGTGTGTGCTCTCTACGTCATAATAGCCAAGTTACGAACAATGATTGCTGTAGGTATGACATTTTAAAAAATTCTGCCTGCTAAAGAGGGGAAGAAAACATATATTGATAAAAATAATTACCCTAAACCACTCACTAATACTCTGTCATAAAACTTTAAATCTAACATTCAAAATGATGTTTTTCTTATGAAAGTTAATGTACTCTCTGAGTCCTTAAACTGAGGCAATACAGCTTTATACAAGATTGTGTAAATTTGGAATATCCAGATTTTTCATAACTCTCTGTAACCAAGGGCAGATCCTTAGATTATCACCGTCCCTGACTTTTACAGAAGTTCCTCGGAAGACTTCACTTGTTCCTCTCTTTCTGCCATCTCACCGACTAGTAAATATTAAATTTTAACTTAGTTGTACTCTCCCTTTCTCCAGATATCCTTACATTGACGTCAGCCTTTATTGAACTGTTATTACTAGATAACAATATTCAATGATGATCACAGAATTGAACCAGTAAACATAAAGGTAAGAGTTTTATTCCATAATGTCCACTCCGATAAATGGGGTGAAAGAGTTGTTTGCATACGTATTTGATATAGTGTGCCCATAATTTGTAGCCTGGAGCTGTCACTGGGTTGATCTTCACCATGTCTTTACAACACATGCCAAAATGGCTGAGTAGGTGTTTGATCCAAGTGCATGGTTTAGACCATGGATTTACTAAGTAAAGAGATGTGTACAAGGAAGCTAGGGTGAGAGGCATGCCCCATGAGAGCTCTTATCACTCACACGAGATATGCGGTTTTAGTGTCTCAAGTTTCTAACCAGGCTACTGTTGCATTGGAACCCTAGGGCCCATGTGTGAATTGGACAATCCTGTGACTTGGACAACCGCCTTGTTGCAGTTGAAGAGAATATAGAACTATTTAATTTTGAATCTTTATTTCTAGGTATGTTGTCTTGCTGCTTGAGAGATGTAGTACACCAAGTTGGCTTCATAAGAGAGTCGCAGAGAAAGAAGGTGGGTATTGGTTGTAATATAGTTACTGTGTCATGATTTTTAGTAGGTTCAATGAAAACCAACTTATTGTGCGCAAAAGCATTATGCAATAATCCTCTTTCTACAAAGGGGTATTTGAACATAAAAAATTACAAGTTGGGAAAAAAACATTAATCTGATGTGTCTAGTGAGGCTCTTCAGTATTCTGTTACTTTAATAGTAGAAAAAATTATTGATGTCATACCTTAAAACACATTATTGTAATATGTGGACACAAGTGCATTCCTAATGTGATACTAATAAGTGATAACATACTGTGTTATGGTTGACAATATGATTCTTGTAACATTAGTGCCACAAGTGCATTCATAATAAGAAGTAGCATTTGTACAGCAGCAGGTTATTTAACCTTTAGGAACAAGATATGATTCAAATTGGATTGTATAATAATTGTGTAATAGTGAATTCATATGATTTCTTTGCAGGATTTTGAGTACAGAAATAAACATTGGGATGAATGATTCTCCTGTTGTGGTTTCAATAATATTGGACAGAGATTGACACTCCAATTCTGCCTTTTCGATCAACTTGACTACTCTGAAGAACTTGAGTCTAAAATCAGTTACCATTTTTCATTAGTTTCCACCTCTCAATAATTTACTACTGAAACAACTGGCTTGATGTAGATGCTGCTGCTGAAAGATATCTACAGCAATCAACAATCAAAGATTTGGAGTCAGAGCATAGCCAGTGTCACATGACTTGGGATCAGAGCAGTAGCCGATGTCACATGACTTGGGATCAGAGCAGTAGCCGGTATCACATGACTTGGGATCAGAGCAGTAGCCGGTATCACATGACTTTGGATCAATGCATAGCCAGTGTCACATGACTTGGGGGTCAGAGCAGTAGCCTCTGTCAGATGACTTGGGATCAGAGCAGTAGTCGGTGTTACATGACTTGGGGTCAGAGCACAGCTGGTGTCAAATGACTTTAATAGGGTCAGAGCAGTAACCATTGTCACATGACTTTAGACCAGAGCAGTAACCATTGTCACATGACTTTAGACCAGAGCAGTAACCTTTGTGACATGACTTTAGACCAGAGCAGTAACCATATTCACATGACTTTAGACCAGAGCAGTAACTCTATCAATAGAACATTCTTACAGGGGCATAAAGTGAATTTTCACATGTTTATTTACAGTGTTATACTCACTGGAGCACACTTATGCACCACTTGCAATTAACTGAACTCAAACCAGGTATCAATATATAATTTATAAACAATTCTATGCCATAATTAGAAAATTACCAGGAAATCCCACTATACAATCATTTGTTCTAATAATGCCAGAAGATGATTGTGATGTCATGGAAAGCATGCATCGACTCTAGTTTAATCAAAAGTTATTATATTATGTAACTATTTTCACTTGAGTAAAAAGCTTATAAAGTCAACATGTGCCATTTTAACTAGTGTAAATTTCATTGTTATAAGAGCGTACATTTCATGCACCGGTAGCAGTCTTTATCTGTACCTTGTTTTCATTTTAATCATGTTGGATATTACTTCTACAAGATTGACTGAATTTTAAGACCGATATATACATTTTAAATGACTCCCGTTTTTCTTGGGTATTAAAGCAATATTTATCATATCAAAAATGGTGGTCTGTGGATTTCCTTGCATGGAGGTGTCACTGGCAAGAACTTTGTCATCTCTCTCTCTCTCTCTCTCTCAGTGCCATGTAAAAGTTAAACAATGTTCAGTGGCGCTTACAGTTATGAAGTTGCTCTCTGAAAGATGGGAATTTTTAAGCGTATTTCGAACGTCCAGGGAGCCACACCCCCTCCAAAAAAACAAACATACATCAAACAAAACAAAACAAAAAACCCTCAAAGCTGCCAGACTGTTAGACGTCGTTGGTAGTTTTATTCGATAGCTCAAAACTCAACGTTTCTTTAGAAACAACTACAAAAGAGGTGTAAAAATTTGCAATATGGATATTAAAGCTAAGTTGTACACTTGTGACGTCCAACTACAACCAGCGACAGGCAAGTTCAATCTGACTAAAAGCTGATGCAGTGAACTTGGCGCGATTTCTTTATTTACTTCCTGTGGAACTTGTTGCAAGCGTGTAGCGTAAGCAAACGATTGGAGTCACACTATACTTGGTCGTATGATTTGATACAACACGCAAAAAGAGTTAGTCTAAATAAATGCAACTTGGTCGGTTTTTTTCAGGTGATATAAACATGATAAAGCCTGTTGGGGCAAATCCCCGGATTTACCCTGTCTGACAGCAGGTCCTTTGTGGTGAATTGGGAGGAACGTGACCTCGACCCCAACACACTGATCACGACCTTTCCAAAACTTACACTGCTGATCGATGTCCACAGGTACATGTCAGACATTGGGTCGAGCCCTCCATCTAGGGGTGTCATCCAGATATATGGAGAAATTTGGATGCCCATATGGCACATCACGTACGTGACAAAATGTTCTTTTTGCTTATGGGAATATGGTTTGTTTAGGTTTTACGAAAAGTACTATTTATAAAATGCTATTTACTGAATATATACGATAGGATATACAAATACACAATCATCATTATAAAATTAATTTGGTAATAGTATGAATATCTGAGTACAATCTAACTAAAATCAGCTGTCTTTACAAAAGTTTTAGAAAATGTTGAAGACAAATAATAGATATCTTCCAAGTCACTGCTTTTTAAGTTACAACACGTGACGGCAACTTTACAAACACCCTTCCCAGTCTTGAAGTCGGGTTGCTAAACTGTATACGTTCATGCAGACTCGCTGTCTACTGATAATAAGTGTTCCTGGTCTTGGTCAAGGCTTGTGGTGAATGCTACTGTAGGTTGGGGTGGTTTCTGTAGAGAAACAAGGTTGTACACGTTTATACTCGCTGATGAATATCAGATAAATAAATCAAACAACAATGAAATAGGCCATTCCAGAGAATACAGCTTCACTCAAATTGGAGGTATAATTACCTCATAGCACTAGTACTGTTTCATAAGAGCTTTGTTCCTAGAAGTGTAATAATATATTTCAGTGTTTTTCATTTCATTTCATTTTGTGAAGCATGTATAAGATATCTCAGTATGGTTCATTTTTTTTAATTTTTGGAATCAGTTCCCGTACACATACTCAGTAGACAGTTAAATAGATAGATATATAAACAAACAAACAAATAACTAAATGACTGAAAACGGATTTCTTTTGGTTCTAGCAAGATTATGTATTACCTGTGTTGTTGTTCTATGGTCAATGTCTTCAATTGATTTGGGGAATACATCCCTGTGTCGTCCTCTCGACGGCCCACCAATTACTCTGAGTGTATTGAAATTAAAACCAACTCTACTGTAATTTGTAGTAAACCTTTTTAACGGGTACGAATTAATGAAACAAGGAAAAGGTACAACCACTGACTTGTAATGGAGATAATGCTATCATCATCATCTCCATTCCGAGTATCGTTTCTTAGCAATTTGTCCGATTTACAAGGACCTTCGTAAAGAAATGTTACCAAGGTGGTTTTGTTTAAACCCTTCCTTCATTTCACTTTTGAATTCAGATAATATAACTTATCTAAATAATTTAGCTTCAGTTATTCATTTTGCAATGAAAAATTGAGAGGAATTGTCCTCTATGAAATGAAACGTTTGTGACATTGTTTGCTCTTTAGGCACGTGGCCTTATTGTTCTGAAATAAACTAAACAGACAGTAATGCTATAATAAGTCACCCTTGTCCTTGACGCGATGCAATATCATTAACAATGTCCTAACTAGCAGTACTCCGACCATAAATGCCCCTCTGTGGTACGACATAGTATACACACTTTCTAATTTAAAGTAGAGACACAAAATTGTTTACACAATAAATTTATATATATGGTGATAATTTTGAGCTGTGTATAAATACACTTATTGCCGGGCTATGAGGGTTGTTTTGCAGTAATTATTTCCCTGAGGCTGAATTCCGAAAGTCAATGGAAATAGTTGCTACATAACAACACGTAGGGTAATATGACGTATGCTAGTTCCAGAATAAGGTTAAGCAATGTGCTTTATAGCACATCATATTATTCTCAGGTATGTATTCGTTCCAGTGTTAAAATAAATCATCGGTCGGATTTGACTACCGTACGCGTGTTACTGTAATATCCTAAACAACGGATACTGTGGCACTAAGTGATAACACTCTTCAGCAATATGGGTAAATTTGCACACAGAAAAGAAATTTTAAACAAAGGACAAAAGTTACGACTGTTTGACTTTAATAAATTCCAAACCCACTGTATAGTATATGTATAATAAGTATATTCAACATGAAAAAAACTTACCTTCTTGTTCTACCATCGCCATCCTCATCATCATCTTTATATTCACCACGAATACTATCCAGACCACCACGATTAAAGCCTGATCCATTTCCCCCATCACCACTACCACCTACATTACAAAACAAGGGAGTGTAGAATATTATATTGCCAGTTTCATTTATATGTTTCACATCCTAATCTACAAAAAATAAACTATTTGACATTAAATGGAACAATATAGTCATATGTCGTAAAACCAAACTACCCTTTTATGACAACTACAGAACACGCTACTTCAACACTCGTCTCGCGAGAGTGAAAATTGTTCTACAGCAAGAATGGAAGCATCCTAATAGCTTATCCCCCCCCCCCCCCCCGCAACCAGCTCAATAATGACATGTCGAGAATAAAATTTGTAAGTATCATATTTAATACCTTTCGGTTTTTTGGCGACTTCCACGAGTATATTCAAAATTTGTTCCAAGTTGGCCTGCATACGGTCTGTAGCTTCCTTTTGGTTCTGTTTCAATTGAGTCAACTCCATATTTAGATTTCTTATGTCATTCGCCTGACTTGCTTCCCTCGCAGTCATGTCTCCGGGAGATCGTGCCATGTCTACGGCAGCAGAATCGTGGATGGCATCGGTCAACTGGCCGAGTTGATCCTGTGTAATTTAAGGGGCTCAATCTGTAATTGGTGAGGCTTTTGGTTTGCTAATTTGACTTTCTATTCAACGTATTACAAATATTATGAAATGGCAGAGTTTAATAAATTATGCGTTTTTAAAGACGTCCTTCTCTCCCCTTACCCTAATCTGCCATGTGGCTTTCTTTAAATCTTCATCTTTTCCCTCATTGTCCATGTCATCGTCGTAATATTTTCGTCGAGGACCACACTCGTCATGTATGTATTTATAGAAACTCTGTTTGCTGCTGTCAGATAGATTATCCTCCAAGGCCATTATGATTTCTGCCCTTTGCATCAATGCATTAGAGTGTGCATTATCATGGACTCTGTTAAATGAACGTTAGATATTATGAACACAAGTGAAAACACCCTCATGTAGAAAGAGTTGGGGGTGGACGAAGAGAGATGGTAGAGAGACACAATAGAGAGAAAGTGATTTACTCTGAGAGAGAGAGAGAGAGAGAGAGAGAGAGAGAGAGAGAGAGAGAGAGAGAGAGAGAGAGAGAGAGAGAGAGAGAGAGAGAGAGAGAGAGAGAGAGAGAGAGAGAGAGAGAGAATACGCGCACCTAGTATACCGTCATCACGACATCATTACGGATAGCTTTATGTGACCAATCGTCCGAACTTTATACATAGAGAGAGCCACACACACATATACATATAATTATAATTATTAATATTATTCATTGGCAGTGCATATTACTCACCTGACAAAGGTTTCACTAAGCATAGCAATGAACACGTTTAGAAAGACGATAGCAGAGATTGCTAGATACGTCCCAACCAAGATATCACACATGATAGGATTTTCCTCTTTCAGTCCCTAGGTGAGGTAGAGAATGAAAGGACATGAATGTTGTTATAACTTTATATTGCACACTTTCCTTATACAAAGTTGGGCACAGTTTTGGTCTGTCATTGGTCCTCGCCTCGGAGACTTAGTGCATTATCAAATGCGATACATTGCATCAATATGGCGACCAGATACAATGTGGTAAAAAGTCATGTTAACATTCAACTAGGTATATGTTTAAATTTGTGTTTCTTTCGTCCGTGCATTAATCATTACTGATCATGTGGTATTTTTGCAGTATGTGTGGCACAATCTGAACCTTATACGATGTTACTGACTGTAGGCTATAGCTAATTATCGAATGACATCAGCTGATTAGCGTTTTCTCGACCAGTCTCTGCAATGTAGCATTTGACCCGAAATAAGCCTCGTACCTAAAATACATTATTGAAATGTTTAGTCTACATGTAAGGATTCAGATTATAGAGATACTCAGTATATACTAACATCATAGTTGTATTCATCCACCAACGTCATTCGAAACAAACTAAACAGGGTTTCAGAAACAGTTTCGAATTCTTCAACATCACCACCAAACATCATCCAGAATGCACAAGCTGAAGGGTAAGGGGAAAAACAATTATAATTTATCCTTCTTCTTAAATTGAAAACCTAAAGATGTTATTCGTTAATATTTTTCTTCGTTCAACTACGTAAAAATATATGAGTGATCTGAGGGGGATTTGTCACTCGTCTAGCGACTTGTCACAAAACCCTTTAGGTCACGAGTATTTTCCAGCTGAAGAAAATAATGGAGAATCGTGAGAGAACATAATTATACCAGCGACAGTAATATCAATGAAAAACAGGGAAAGTAATGACAAGTTTGAACGTTTTGACTCATATTTCGAACACAACACAACCAATGACGTAGACACGCGTTATTATGACGTAGACGCGTGTTGTCGATATGTAGAATGACCAGGGAATAAATTCCATATTTTTTTTGTTCAACTCGGCGTGTGCATGGTATAATTGATATCTTCTATATGTAGCTAGACAGATAATACATATCATGATGCTTAAACAGACAAAAACAAAGACCTCCAAGGGTGGGGACATTTTAGACCAGCCAAATCTTAACCCAAATTTTAGACCAACATCATAAAATGCATACCTTAAGATAGCAAAAAAAAAATGTTACAGTTCCTTGACGTTTACAAGTAAATTATAAAATAAGTAAGAAAAGTGTGTTCATAAATTCACCATTCAAAAATATGAGATCTATGTAAAACTTACTGTATGGAATGTAAAATATGAAATATAAAAAACTAAATCTTGCAATGTCTCCCAGGATCTTGTAGCACATAACAATGAACGGACCTAGAGAACGAAGAGAGACGTGTTATCAACAACAGGAGATGCGAGTCTACAGTAAGTTTATGATAACAGGAAATGTAAAAGTAAATCAAGGGACGTGGGTAGTATAATACTGAAGAAAATTGTCTATAAAGTTTACAAACAGTGGGAAAAATGAACGATGTGATTGCAAGAGCTAACTTGTTAGTCAAACAAATGACAGAAAGTACACACACAACAAACCAATTCAAGTAATCTGACCAATATGGTCTATACAATCACGATAATGTGTATGTATGTATGTATGTATGTATGTATGTATGTATGTATGTATGTATGTATGTGTGTGTGTGTGTGTGTGTGTATGTATGTATGTATGTATGTATGTATGTATGTATGTATGTATGTAGGTACTTTGTATGTATGTATGTATGTATGTATGTATGTATGTATGTATGTATGTATGTCATGAATGCCCTCACTGATTTGAACAATCTGACCTACCTAATGTCATGAATGCCCTCGCCGATTTGAACAATCTGACCCACCTAATGTCATGAACGCCCTCGCTGATTTGAACAATGTAACCCAATGTAACCCACCTAATGTCATGAACGCCCTCGCTGATTTGAACAATGTAACCCAATGTAACCCACCTAATGTCATGAACGCTCTCGCTGATTTGAACAATCGGACCCATACAAATATGATGGTAATAGCGAAGAGCCGGATATGAATCTTTGATGCGGCACTTTCTCTGTCATCGTCGTCGTCGTCATCATCGTCGTCGTCGCCGGGTTCTGTTATATTGGTGGTGTTGTTCTCCTCATTGTCAGGATAACAAAGTTCGTCTGACACTACACCAATGTCAACAAAGTGAAGTATCACACATATGATTAATAGAACGTAGACGCACCAGTCAAAGATATTCCTACACACAAAAGATATAAACATGAATTGTTACATTAGAAAGCTATAATTAGCTTCACATTCAAATTATTGGTTGGGTTCTTCAAAAAGTGTGTTACATGGTAGAGCGCCACCAGTGGTAGTAGCGTGCCTTGTTAATTGTCTTTTGCAAATGGAAACGAGTGCAAATATTCTCTTTTTGGTCGTCGTGGCTAGATACAATTTCATCCTACAAATATAGGGCCACATCGCCTTTGGGATGATCCCCTTGTGTACATGGGTTTATATACTAATAGTGTCTTTCACATGTATAACTCAGTTCGAAATATTCCAGTTTCAATAGCAGAATTAGGTACCCAGTGCTAAACTTCAAGTTGAGTTGATATTTTAAACAGGTTCTATCTACTCGGTTGACGACCTTATCAGAGTGATAAATTCTATAGTTACAGTTGACCACTAGGTGGCGGTATGATCAGCCGACTGTAAATGCAGCTCGATGCCCCACGTCTCGTCTCTTGATTTCTTGAGCTGTAACTATGGAATTTGTCATTCTGATGAGGATCGTCGAGCACGACAGAGGGAAAGCGCAATGCTAAAACCTTTGAAATGATTGTACGTTACAACCCATACAAGTAATCTGATCACTCAAACTGATGAAAATATTTGGTCAATAAATTATATTAGCATAAAATCACGATATAAACTCACCAGGGATCACGAAAATATCCAGCTTTCTTATTCTTCATTTCGTCGACTTCCATGTCTAGCCATTCCTTCTCGTGTGGCCATTTGGGATGACAATACTTCATATCAGTCTCTATCAAATCTGTCTTCCATTTCTTCCATCTCTGAAGATAACATTTTATTTTCGCATCAGTTTATTGTAAACATGTCACAGTGCCTTTAGGGCATTGTTATGTATGTTCAAAATTAATGAGTGCTAATAGGCGCACACTATCTAGAGTGGTTGTCAAAGTAAAGTAATTTGTTAATGTAAAATGGATTTGTGTCAATGATATCGTTTTGAGAAACAGACCATCATTAATGTAAATGGCTCATCAGAAATGACTAAAATACAAAATCAAACAAAAAAAAAACCCCGCAAAAACACCTACCCCAAAATCCGCCCCCCCACACTAGTCATCCTTCATTCTGAAGAAATGTGTGGATGTCCCTTTGATAATCTTCTGTCATTTAGATACACTTGGCCACAATACACAGTAGGATACAATTCACAAAAACAAAAACAAACTGAGAAAACATGGCATTGGCGGCTGATGACGTACTAATATGAGCATACACACATACTTAGAAACAACTGGGAAAATATAACATTGACTGCTGATGGCGCCCTAATATGTGCACAGACTTGAGAAACCAGGTATTGATATCTGATGGCGCCCTAATATGTGCACAGACTTTGGGAAACCAGGTATTGATATCTGATGGCGCCCTAATATGTGCACAGACTTGGGAAACCAGGTATTGATATCTGATGGCGCCCTAACGTGTACATAACAATTGTACTAATTCAAATGCTGAGGTTTAGTATAGAGAATATTTTAGATTAAACCATCGACCATTACTCACATCGAAATCTCCCTTTGATGTGAAGTATTCATGGAATTCTTGAATGATTAAGAATACTGTATATCCAATAGCAATGATCTACAGAAAGATAAATAACGAATTAAAATGACAATTTATTTTGAAAAATAATCGAGTATATTTCTGCGCCATTTTGAATGTCATATAAAATGTGGTCAAATATGTCCTCCAGATGCTAAGTACACGTAATCATGAACTTCCCATGTCACGTGTCAAAAGAGGGATGAAAGATCAATTTGATCCCATATTCAACAAACAAACTCTACCCCAACAAAATAAGAAACATTTCACCCTTAACCCTTAAAATCAACCTCAGAAGATAGTTTATTCATTGATAGCCAGGGATTTACTTAAAAGCGGCATGTGAGGATCAGGAACATTATTCACGTTTGCAAGGAAAATTGGGAGAACCTAACATTTTTGAAATTTTCAATGGTAGTTCCCATTCTTGAAAAAACCCGCAAAACAAACATGGCACTTACCCACAATGCAACTCTCCATCCATCCCCCGGGAAGGAATAACATGCCCTTTCGTCAGGT
>NC_135562.1:2485000-2540000 GCF_964340395.1 Glandiceps talaboti
TATAAATCTAATGCAGCAATATACCATGCAGAAATGCGTACCAGAAACAGGGTTAAACCGACGAGAGAACAGAACACATACACAAACATAGTATTCCAACACTAGGATGCTGCTCTTGTGGCGACCATTCAACAAATTTCCGAATTCATTTAGGCAAACAAAGGTTAATATTATTATCATCACATTGAACTTACCTCCCAAGGCAGCAGCCATAAGGGGAGTTCTACCCATTGAACTTTTGACGTGTATATCTGCTCCTCTTTTGAATAAAACTTTCAGCGCTTCACATGAATCGTTAGCTGCAGCAAAGAATATGGGTGTTTCCCTGTTGCCTTCTGTTTCCGCCGAGATGTTAGCTTTAAAGAAAAAAAAATGGTTTAACGATAACGAAATTCCTGCTCAAAGTGCAATTTATCGAAAACATGAAACAGTTTACAAGTTTACAGTTACTTTAACAATGTCAGTGATAATAAACATCTTCGTTAATGATAATATAGATTATGGAATGGAGTTCAAAAGTAACGCATTGTCTAAATTTCCTTAATAGGTTCTCTTCCATTCACCTTTTTTTTTTGAACAATTGTATTTTTCTGTGTCTATAATGTTAAAGCGCGTGCTCTCTCACTCACTCTCTCTCTCTCCCCTCTCTATCTCTCTCTCACTCCCCTCCCCTCTCTCCCCTCTCTCTCTCTCTCTCTCCCCTCTCTATCTCTCTCTCACTCCCCTCCCCTCTCTCCCCTCCCTCCCCCCTCTCTCTCTCTCTCTCTCTCTCTCTCTCTCTCTCTCTCTCTCTCTCTCTCTCTCTCTCTCTCTCTCTCTCTCTCTCTGACGCGAACTCAAACACGCACAATTGGCAAGCTCATTTCCATCCCTTGATCAACTTCCAAATACACAAGTTTTACTATTTATAGTTCTTTATTGTCGTACCTCCTTTATCAAGTAGGAATTCCACCATTTCATGATAATCCACTGCTGCAGCAACATGAAGTGGTTGACGGCCCATCTCGTCACCTTTATTCACATTTGCACCTTTGTCGATTAAAAACTTGGCTACATCTATGTGCCAACATCTCGCTACCTGTGTTGAAGTAATGTGAACAATAAAGTTCTGGCCGCTATTGCTTTTTTGACTATCATCACACATACGGAATAAATTTCTTCCTTATTTGTGCTGTTATGACTGATCAGTGTGGGGATTTTTGGCTCTCACTTTTCCCCTACTCAGGCTGGTAAGCTGGCCGGCCGTTTTAATGGAAGTGCATATGTACAGGTATATGTTGTGTTATGTAATAATACGAACAATACACATCTAAGTTGCTTTAATTGTAACTTTGTAACATTCCAGTGTCTGTGGCGTGAGACTCGTCTAGCATTATACTATTTTTCTGACTCCCATTACCTAATAACCAACCCGTATCTACTTTATTGTACGAACTGTAAAAAAAATCTTATATAATAAAAAACACATAATAAAAGAAAATTAATGTACGTCACTTATAAATGGTAGAAGTGCTTATAAAAACTGTTTCTAAAAAAAAACTTTTAAAAAAATGGGACAACACGTTTACCATCGTTCGGATATATAGTCAAAATATAACATTTTGCTCACCTCATGAAAAACTGTCTGGCCGTATTTGTCTGTACAGTTTATATCAGCTCCTCGACCTAAAACTTGTTCGACGTAAGATAGGTCTACAGTGTCTTTCTCGTCAACGGAGGTAGCAAGAGTTCTGAAGTACGATATAAGATCATTGTTGGCACTACTCTCCTTACTGCCATCGGTACTGTCATAGACGTCTAACTGACCACCCTTTGCACCTCCCTCGTACAATGCTAGACAGAAAATGGAAGGGAATATTATTGAAATCATTGGCATGTCTGTTCACTAAAGGAAGGTAGCAAAGACGAATAGATTATTGGTTTTCATTGTGTACAATTCCAAGACATACATACATACATACATACATACATACATACATACATACATACATACACACACACACATACATACATACATACATACATATATATATACATACATACATACATACACACATACATACATGTACATACATACATACATACATACATACATACATACTACATACATACATACATACATACCTACCTACCTACCTACCTACATACATACATACATACCTACATAACATACATACATACATACATGTTACATACATACATACATACATACATACATACACACACACATACACACACATACATACATACATACATACATACATACATACATACATACATACATACATACATACATACATACATACATACATACATACATACATACATACATACATACATACATACATACATACATACATACATACATACACCAGAATGTACCAACGAAGCGAATCGAATGAGCCGGCCCCATACATGGACAACAACAAAGAGCGCAGATATATCTTTGGTTAAAGCTGATTGTAGAATTAGAAACAGATAATTGTTAGTTACACTCGGTGTCCAATTAATAACTGTTTAAAAATCAATTTCTCAAGTAAACAAACCATTCACAAATAATTTTGTGAAATAAATTTTGGAAATGAACATTTTTAAAAACCTTCTTTTTGAAATGTTCTCCAAGTTCATTTATCATGTTTTCCTCCAAACCCGATCGATATCAGTTACTGTATGATGATAAAGAGTACTTCATCAAAGGTCACACATACTCGGTTAAAATTTTGTTTCATTATTTAGATTTGAATCAACAAATTGACTGCATAGCATATATGGCATGTAATTAACTTTCACATAGCGTTCTTATATATATACAATGTATAAGCAATGCAACCAGACTCGGTATCACAGGTAGGTAGGCATGCATATGTATTTGTTAGTTCGATACATCAGAGTTATAAATTACAGGTATTTAGATTGACCTTTGACATGAACCATTATATCTGATTCTTCTTACTTGGCTGTACTTTAATAATACAACACTATTTGACATCTATCTTTTTCTAATTTGTTGTTAGCTTTAGAGCCTCCGTTAGACAGCTATATACATATAGAGCGTTGCGGTTGCTTGCATGAAGTGAGCTTCAAGCAGAGACAATTTAGGTAAAGACAACAAGATAAGTGACACAAAACAACAGCCGGTGCCTCTGATGTCGGTTGACGGAAAGCTTTATGATTTTGTTTATATCTGTCATGTTCTAAAATAAACTCCCACGGTGTTCTAGGACTGTTCATGCCGTCAACGTGACTTCCTTTACTGCTGATAACATTAGATTAGATTGTACAAGACGCACCATAGCACATACCATTTCTCGGTAGGGTTGGTCTTTGAATTTTGAAATGTTACATCTTAATGTTGGTGAAATGAAACCGAGTGGTGTGTATTTTTGATTATGTAATGTTTAGTCTATTACAAAATAATTGGCAAGAAATAGCATTTATTACTTAGATACACGTACATTAGTGTTATCAATGCCGACACAACACACAGCCAAAATGGAATGAGCGATGGGAAGAGAGATATAACTTACGTGTACTGACAGCAAACTAAGGCCCGTACACCACACACGTGTTTGTACAGTCACATAATGTGTCGACCAGAATTGAAGTCATCTTTTTGCAAATCAGAGGTAGCAAAGATGTCGGAATTACATGTACCAAGCGAGGACAACAGTACATGATTTGGTATAGCATGTTTACAGAAGGCATTGTTTACCCTTGCATGCCGATGGGAAAGCCAAAGTCAATTATCTACATGTCGGACAAGCAGTTGGGTTTGAAATAATGATAAATTGATAACATGTCGAGTATTTTTGTTCCAACTCTCACAACTTTTGAGCGTAAATTTACATGAACCATTTTCCGAGGGATGACTTCATTTTGTAAAGTAATGCTACGTGTGCGCCTGCTGGATAACAAAATAAATCATTCGAAGTACATGAATAGACAAAATAATAAATCCATTTCAATACTGATTTCAGTGATCAACAAATAACATGTTGTATGTAGCTTGAATTATAATAAGATGAAGTTGTTACTGTTGTTGTTGTTGTTGTTGTTGTTGTATACGAAATTGTATTTAATATTATACTTCATAATGGTATGATCATGAGCCTCTGGTTTGAGCCACACTGTCCCATTTGATCATTATCACATGCAGTGTCCTAATCAGTAAACAGAGTGTGTCACCGGGGATCCTGTGGTGTTTATACTTTGAAAAGTTACCGACACTGATTATATTGTATGTCTTTGCTTGAAACTTGTCTCATTCTTCATTGCCACAAGCAAGCAACCGCAACGCTGTTATTTCCAAAGTTGTATCTGTATATGTATAATACTGCAGAGTAACTCAAAAATTGAGCAGTAATCCTGCAGGTGCGCAGTCTCTAGTCATAATGAGTTGGTATTTCTGATAAACCAGATTTAAATTGATCTAAATTTGTGCAAGTTACAATGTTATCAGGTAAGTGATTCCAGTCAATAATATGAAAATGCATAACGACATGACTAAACGCCACAAATCAAACTATTCGAACTTAGTTACCAAGTTTAATATAATTACATAAACGCTAGCGTGGCACCGTTTCGCAAACCAATCCTTAGCAACAGCTTGAAATAAACATAACATGATAGTTTCCAGCCAAGGTAATAAGCTGACGTCATGGTTATTCGTACATAACGAGTAGAACACAGTCTTTCTCACATCTACATTTCTGTAAACTTTACTGCAATGTTTGAATGAAATAATAGTTTTCATCGGCGAAACTTCCTTTACAATATGTCTTCCTCTATTTTTTCAGGAAGTCTGGTACCATGACAGATGGAACTGCAATGTTGATAAGTGGGCTTGATATACTATTTATATGGTGAACTATTGATATTAGCTTCCCAGTGCATCATGTTCTATTTTTCTTATCTACCAGTCCTCATACACAATATACAAATAACTAAACACAACAAAATAAACTGATAAAATATCACACTAGAATATGAAAGAGGAAGATGAAGGTGTTATCTTTTATTTTTAATTCCGAATGCAATTATTTGTTTAAGATATTTTTCAAAAAAAACCCCTGGGGTGTCATATTTATGGTTCCCTATTCCCAATTTCTGAACATTTAGTTTCGTTCTATTTAACAGGTATTATTTTATTTGGCAAACATTGTTATTGGATGTTTGGAGGAAGGGATTACAGAATATTCAGTGGACGTTCAATATGAATTCAACTCAATACAACTATTATTAATATGTTATATCTCATCCCATGCTGTGCTCTGGGTGTTATACAATTAGTATTCCCCAACACGGACCTATAGTGGCACAACTACCGTTTATACTCCAACTCCCTCTGAATATACAATCTATTGCAGCTTCTATAAGGTGCAGGGGTTTAAAGAATTCACATAAGTCATAACAACCCATATCCTATCAGGTACCAATTAAAAAGTCGGGTTGACCCAAGCACTGTCGTTTCAAATCTCGACTCGAGAATTTTGTCATTCAGAAAAAAGCAGCAAAGAAACTAGATTCGGCAAATTGCAACTCCGAGCCGACCATGGACCACTACAACCATCCGACCATCATGACTACACGCGTACCGAATCCGTTGCATTTTTTTCACAAGTACATGTAGCTGTCATTACATTCGTTTCCCGCCAAAAGACGCCGCCATCAAACAACGTGCACGTGATGAACTACAATAATCTAATCTTTCTAACGCAAGAAATGAGTGATGGCAACATATGAAAAGACTACAAGGGTCTCTGTGCTTGCGACATTTTATAATTAGTTCAAAGTTTTATCAATATTTTGTTTTGTTTTCGCGTACTGATCTGAGAGTATTACTGTCACACTACGCCACAGGCTGTGACTACGCCAAGTAGTTGTGCACTGTACTGCACGTGCACTAGGGGGATTTCGTAAGAACATATGAAGTATTTTAGCTTATACACTGCATTCCTGAGTTACAATAGTGGTAAAAGTTAATGAATCGAACGCATAAAAAATAGAATAAACCCCCACATTTCTTGCTGTTCTATCCCAGTTTTACTACATATCAAGAAAAGGCTATCTACCCAAAACATAACGTAGAGGGCGTCAATGAGTAAACTAGCAAATATCGTATTCTTACCATTTTCGTTAACGTCGAATCCTTCTCGTCTGGTCGTTTTATAGAGATCATACCTGCCGCCTTTTACATTATTAATAAATCTAAATGGATATGAGGGATCCTCATGTACTGTTCTCTGTCTCTGCTCGTCCAAGTCCTGATTATTTGGTTTTTCTTCAAGTTCCATCCCGTCATTTGTGTGTTCCGCCATTCTTGATGGGTGGATTTTCTTTCGCCTCCTCTTCTTGCGTCGCCTGTCATCATCTGAAGTACTCATATCTGCCTACTTCTGTATTTCGTATTCAAATCAAGGTCAAGTGAGGTCACTGCAGGGTGATTAAAGATTAATACTTATTATCGTTATTTACAACCTCTTTAGATGACTTTATTTTAAAGCATCTATATTTTAAATAATAAATTCCCCATGGCTGACAACAGCTGATCAAACAGTCATCGTTAGATTTTTACCAACAATCGTTTTGTAGGTTTAATCCCGTAGAGAGGAACACGTTTGTTAAAATAGATCTATTCGTTTATGAAAACAAACATATAAACAAGAAAATAGTTCAAGTTCATAATATTGATAGTTTGATAAATATGACGTCACAATCCCCGTCTAGTCCCTAGCCAATCAGGCTTAACGACAGAGATGCGCAAATTTTATACTCTGTGTTCTCGCTGCTGAGTTACAGGTATATTGGAGCACGTCCTCGCCATGGGGTTAACGGGGGTTAACGTCAACGTCCCACAGGATGCGAATAAAACGATAACAAATTCGTCTACAATTCAACCCATCAGCTGTACTTCATTCTCCGTCGCCAAAGCTGTACAGTTCACAGTTTTGTAATACCAGACCTTACATACTACGGTCGGTCCGCATACTACAACTCGCACAAGTCTGCATTACTCGATGCATGGTTCATGTTCAACTCTAAGCTACAAACCATACGTAAACTTGGGTAATTCCCGCGCAAACTGACTACAATGTTGCGAACTGTCCGGAGATGACGTAATTCTTCCGGATTGGTCCACAAATAGCGAAAATCATGACCCAGTTCTCTATACTAAAGTACTAGTTGTCTTACATATCACGTTTTGGGTAATTACTATGGTAACTAAACTACTAATCAAATATTACGAAGTGGAGACTCATTCCATCACACGTTTTACTATTTCACAATTTCTGTAAAAACATTTGATAAATCTGGTATAATGTTAATGTTGACACATTCATGGTAGTACAAATCGTTTTCTGCCATTGTTAGCTCCGGTTATTTTATTTTGAATCTTTCATATTTACAGACTCCATTGCAGGCTTAAACACTTTATCATGGCTTCCTACTTGAACCATCAATGTGAAACAACATAGACCAAGACTGTGTTTGTAAGTCATTACTTTGCAAAAAGCTAAAAAAAAAAAGGGGTAAAGATTTTACAAATTTATTAATCTTTTCCAATTTATTGAGTTACAAACAGGGACTTGGCATGTGTTGTTTCACATTGACTCTTCAAGTAGGCAGCTATGATAAAATTGTTTTATAAACTAAAGATCCCAAATAAACACCCAATCATCATCCATGTGGCCTCTTTAAATACATGTATTTACTGTAGTACGCACAATACTATAGCTACATACAAAACTCAGTAACTTTTTACAAGTCTTCATATACTCAGTTTATACCTTATAATACGATGAAACGAGGTAAGGAAACGGCGTCGATGATTGCATTTTTTGAGTTACAAGTTCGGGTTGTGATCTTTTTAATCAGTTTATTCTCAGTATTTTATCATACACACGTTTTCAGGAACTATGTTGTTTTTTTAACTCTGTAAATTAGATGTTATTTACTCTTTTAAGATCAAATTACATGCCATAGTTTTATGGTACACAAATTACAATATAGGTTAGATGGGATAGTCGTAAACCTTGTCTAAAGTCTAACTGACGAAACGACATAGTTGGGGAGTGTTTGTGGCATGCACATGATAAATGACGTAGTAACTAGTGTTATCATCAGATACGTGGTATCATCGTTGGATACCAAACAAACAAATGATACTTCTGACTTCAGAGTTTACAGAAGTGACGATAATATTATGTTGTCACAAATATAATGAAACTTTTCCAATAGACATTTGTAAATATCACATCATGTAATTCAATGACAGGGCATTTTACGATGGTGAATAATATCGACTTTGAGAAAAATCGCATGTGTTTGAAATGTTGAGTACAAAACATAAAGGGCATAATTGGAACTGACGTACGTTTAAAATCGATAGGTCAGTTTCCTATTGAATATCACAGCTTGTGTTGTGTCACGTCGTCGTCGTCGTCGTCGTCGTCGTCGTCGTTGTTGTTGTTGTTGTTGTTGTTGTTGTTGTTGTTGTTGTTGTTGTTGCTCGAACGTCCATGACTACATGTACGAAGCGACGACAAAAAACTGTCACATGTATATATTCACGAAATAACACCGTTCATAAACAAAAGAACAACGGCAACGACCTACCGATATAACGTGTTGTCAATCCAACGATTATAGAAGATTTTGTCGACCAACGTTTGAGCTATTAGCTTTGAACTCGAGACTCCTTGTGGTTTCGTTTTCACTGCTTTCAACAAGGTGGTATAAGACGAGGTTTACAGTCAGTGTTGTATGTAACCAATGCTCGTTAAATCCCCACTGTGAATTCGGTACCATGGTACATCATCTTACCCCACTGCAAATGAACTTATGTTTGGGGTCAACTCGGGTTAATTGTCGTAGCAACAGTAATACGATTGGTTATTAACTAAATTATGGGGGTTTTAAATTATATTTTCAATCAAACATTAATAGATTGGCATTACCCTATGTGTAATCCTATGATAACTGACGCTTGTCCGTTGCTCAGCATATTTCGTATTGATCTACACGGCAGTGTAATATATATATAGATATAGATATATATATAGCAGTCAACGTTTACTGAAAATTTATAAAGTTTAAAGAATTTTGACAATTTCAGCGGAGTTAGGGGTTAAGACAATGTAGAAATGGTACATATGGTACTATATGGGTTCTACACTGAAACATTTGGTTTATTAATTGGTCAATAAATGGTCCAAAACAGAAATTACTCATATTAATAACCGTTACAAATACACGGATTGTAAGCAATCTTGGCGAGCTTAACAGATTGCTTGCATGTCATGCACAATCATAGTTCTAATATCCTCATTAATGAATTGTGGTTCTTAATTCAATAAATTCACCGCCATTATAATTATTTTCAAAAAGAGCTGTAATATTCATGTACGGCTTTGAATTAATCATTTTAATCGTTGTCTGACATAAGACGGTAGAAAAGGACGAAGAAGGACAAGAAGGGGCGGGGGGGGGGTTGAAATGGAGGAAGTGGATGAGATTAACTTGGAGGTAGGAGACAACAAGGAATGAAGGAATAAATAAGGAGAATAAAAGAAGACAGAAGGTTGCTATGGGGAGACAGATATTGAGATGAGGTAAATTTCTTTGATTAGAAAATGATTTCATAAATGTACATCTAGAACTAACCATGCGGCCACTTCTTGAAAGCCACCTGTGTGATTTATAACAGATGACTTCATTGTTTGAACTTTAATGATGCCCTCTACGACGTATGGAGTATGTCAATACTGAATGGTCAAATGAAGGAATAATTCACAACTGAACGAGGTCAGGAATAATCATACCAGACGAGAATAGAACAATGCACAAATTGGCTTAGTTCATTTGATGACACACTACTACACCATTGAGGGAACATATATTAAATCTACGTGGACGTGTGAAAATACCGAGTTAAGCCACGATTCTGTAAATACATAGGAACATTGTTTTGACAGTGGTCACATACTTCAGTTGGAGAGCAAACACGTCTCAGCAGGTTTTGTTGTATAAACTAGCTTATGCATAGTAAATGACAATTTTGTGATAAAAGTTGACCAGGGCGTGTGCGCGAATACTACAATCTGATGAGATAAAATATATATTCTCTGTTGTCATTTTTTTCTGTCAGAGTTGAAGGTAAAGAACACCAGGTAAGAAAACATTAATTTTCAATATTATGCATTTCTTGAACTAATTTTAACTGACAACGTTTGATGTATTTTGGTCTCTGTCTTCAGCGATTACAACCCTGTGTGAAAAAATGTCAACCCACAGTCGTTTTACTGCGAATCAGAAGATTTCGTCCGAACTAACCACTAATAACCAAGTGTAAAGCGGACGCATTGTCGTTAGTTTTTATTTAAAACAAAACAAAACAAAACAAAACAAAACAAAACAACACAACACAAAAAAAATGAAAAAAATGAGCAACTTGTGTACCCACGGAAGGAATCATAATTCCCCTGCTCGTATTTAGAACTACGTTTTTCGTGACATCCAAAGAATATTTTGCGCTGTGCAAATCACAATTAATATATTTTAGTGGTAGTTTCTTTCTGACAGTCCAAGTGCAAAGTATTAGTATTAACGGATACAGAGACTACATCAGGTAATGTTAAAAAGTGTGATCAAAACCTCTGAACCAGTGTTGGGTCCTCTAGTTCGATGTAACATAGTACCCAAGCCAATGCTGTGTGGTGAATGTAAACAAATGAAATATTTATCGCCCATAAAGTAATCAATCGAGCCTGGACAAAGAGTCACTTGACCCTCACAGTTTGTACAGGTACGCTTGATACAAAAACGACATGTTTAATAATGGTTTATTTTATTTTTGATAATCGTGCAAAATATTTTGAAATGAGGCCATGTGTGATAGCTACCATATTTATTCTACGTTTCGTTGTACACGACTGACTGCAATATTGCTAATGCTTCATACCATTTTGACGTAATAATATTCTCAAACCATACTATAAATCACCCGGGTCAGAGGTCACATTCATTAGGTGACGGAATTTAGTATATGCACAGTAGTACATATAGCATTTGTGTGTTTTGTATTGTAGAATTCGAAACCGAAGAGAATGTATGGTTTGTTAAGAGGACAATTACATAGAAAAGGAGATATAAAGATATATATAGAATGTTAGGTCAATACAGTGGCCGGTGAAAATATTTGCGAATATATACGCATCCTTATTTAATTTTCAACTCGGTTCATCAAATTTGCATGTATCACACAGACACAGACACTGACACTGACAGACACATACACATACACATACACATATACACATACAGTCACATATATACATAGACGCAGACAGACAGACAGACAGACAGACAGACAGACATATGCACATACACAAGCATATATATACACACATAGACACAATTTCACCATGCCCTTGGCACTATTGAATAAGTTAAGTTCAGTTGTGCTAACAAAACACCAATGCTCAAAATCAAAACTAACGCTACAATTATTGTAGCTAGCCTGTTGTATTTGTAGTTTGTCGAATTCCGAGCCTAAAGATCACCTATTAACCAAAGTGAATGTCGTCAACTTTCCCTTCGGAAGGGAAGCCCACAATATACTGAATATAAACATGACACTGTCTTGTGTATATTTCTATTTATTGCGAAAAGTGTAGGACGAACATACAAGGGCGCCCTCTATTTTTGATTGGGACATTTTACGTTTCACAGACTTTTCCAACTGAGTGTCTTTCAGCCCGTTCTATCAGTAGGTCTTGACAAAACCCACTTGATGTTGGTTTGCACATTGTTGATTTTGAAAGTCTGGATATTGTTTCTTAAACTAAATTCTTTTGTATTGGTTGCCTACATATAAAGTGTATTGTTCCTTCGCTCGGTTGAGTGAGAAAGCTAGGCTTTGACATGTTGTGATATTCACAGACATTTTCGTCTGTGTTATAGTTAATCGTATATTGAAATCATTGTCATTGTCATTAGTGAATAAATGAAAGCATAACACGGCCTTGGTGTGTACAATATGTGATGATTAATTATCCGTTAATAAAATTAAAAACATCCTTTTTTAATTTCCAACCAGGTTCATCACAGACGTAAACAAATTTCTACGTACCATAGTACTTAAAATCACCAGTATAGCATCTTGTCGGTACTTTTATTGCGAAACGGTTGAGTGTTGAAATGTGTGATGTTCAGCTGACACTAAATTCTGGTAACTTTACAGTGATACAGTGACAATGAATTAATGTGATATTTTACTTCAGTCAGACGTTGAGTAGAAAGTGTTTATGACTCTTTCAGGGTTCATCATCATCAATTAATTCAGAAGATGGAAAGTCAATTAGAAAGGGTAAGACGATTTACTTGTCATGAAGTACATCTTCCATCGTTACCATGGAAACTATTTGGAGGAAAAAAGTGTTCATTCTTATTGTGTTAGACACGACATACTTCACCTTAACGTTACATTTTAGTACCACTATGTAATAACAAACTACTATGCCAAAGAGTCGATTGAAGCAAACTTAGATGACAAAAGTAATAATGCAAAAGGGTGTTTGTATTTTTTAATGTTATCATGACAGTGCCCACCGCCATCGCCACAGCCGCCACCATCACCACCAACGGTCGTCGCCGCCGAAACATCCACCACCACCACCACCACCACCACCACCACCACCATCACCACCACAGCATATTGTTTCTTTACATTTACAAGGACAAGAACAAGAATAACAGTAAAATAACTAACAGTAATACTCACGAAGAAGAAGAGGCGTGATAATAAATAGTAAAAATAATTAGCTAAGATCATTATTTCAGCAAACAGTCATCGATCACGACTTGTCTCTCTTTGTACAGCGAAAATGTGAGAACGGAGTGAATGAATTCCTAATAACAGACTACCTCGATGAGTTGGGACCTGCTCTAGACGATGACGATAGACTTCTACTACAAGAGACAAGAGATCTAATCATGCAGGAATCTAACTCCGTGCTATCAAACGTATGTTTTACCGTCATCGGCAAGGCAATTAGGGTTCAATTCTATTGTGGTGATGAGAATAATAAGTGCTCTATACACCTTGATGGCACTGATAAACCCAAGGGGCATTGTAAGTACCAATGATTATGTATAGTTCTCATAAAGAATAATCATCTCTACTTCCCTCCAGTAGAATATACATCATTACCATAATCTTCGAAGTTCAATGATCTTCACAGGCATCATTCTCACTGCTGTGGTAAAATGTTAATACAGTCTCAACAAGTCTTTTTAGTCATTTACATATATGGTAATCCATACTTTATGATAATTACATATATATCCTATTTGACACAAGAAATCATATTTTGTCGTGATGTTATTTATCCATCATTTGTAATCATGTGTGACGTATATCTTTGTATGATCCTGTAGGGAGAGAACGAGTCGACTATGACAGTTCTGATAGTTCAGACGATGAAGTGTCTTCAGAGGATGAAACAGAGGTAAAATTTGTTATGTTTAACAGACTCCATGGCGTTCCTTTGTGTTGAATGATATGCACGCGCGTGTGTGTGCATGTGGTGGGGCGGGGACGGGAGAGTGGTAGGAGAAGGCCCCTCTCATTATCCCATGCAAACAATGGTTTCATACCACAGTTTCAATATCTTCCATCAGGAAAAAGAGTTTTTTGGCTGTTGGTGAAGTCAGGATTTCATGTGCAAAATAGAACAATATATCAAATCACGATTACAACAAAGAACAGTGACGTAAGGAGCAATGGGGTCAGAAACAACAACAACATCAACAACAACAACAACAACAATAACAACAACAACAGCCACTAACAAATCAACTATTAAAGCTACAACAAATAGATTTACGAATGCAACAAGCAAAGAAACAATAAACAAACACCGGGAGCTAAAAACACATACCAGGTACAATTTGTTCCTTTATTAAGCAAATTAATAATACAACCAATTATTTTATTACTAAGACCACTATTACAATTCTTTAGGTTCATTCTTCTGAAGGCATAACAAAGCCGTCAATAAAATGGAAGGATTTTGAGAATGTTAAAAGAATAGAAAATTCGGAATTGGAACGAGGTTATAAATTTGCTGTTGGACGATTCCAAGGAAGTTGGAAGGGAAATCAAGTTTTTATTCGCCAGCTATTAGGTAACTATAGAAACCTCTCTGTTGTATGCACTATTTTCTGTCATGACAAATTGGAACGATCACTTTTAAGGCTGATTTTTTTTGACTGGGGAAGTCACTTTCATAGCCGTCATTTTTTACTTTGAAAGGACCAGTTTCATGGCTGACTTTGAGAAATATGTATGGTTATACTAATAAAATAGATTTGCATAAGGGATGGGTGTATAATTTGTAACGTGCCGTCAGTGACACCACCGAGCTGGGTATTAAGACCTTCGACATTTGAATATATCTGTCTTACAGCTATCGACGACTGTGAGCTATTCAAACATGACGTGAGCGTTTTGAAAGCGTTGGACCATGATCACGTGATAACATTTCACGGTATCTGTGATGATCCACCCTATGTCGTGACGGAGTTTATGGAAAACCGATCCTTGTCTGAATTTCTAAAAAGTAAGCTTGTTTTTAAAGCGAATTATTATATGATGTTATGTTATGTTATGTTATGTTATGTTATGTTATGTTATGTTATGTTATGTTATTTAAAATAGAGTAATGTAGTGCATTAACAGAGATGTCCACCTTTCAGGCAACCAACAAATATAAGGAGGATCTTTGTAACTACTTCTGTGAATCATTGATCTTATAAACAGTTGCTAATGTTAAAGTGGATGTAGTTTTTAGAAGCGATCTGCTAAATTAACACTGACTTGTATTGTATGTACAATCACGGTTTTCCTAGTTTGGTATTACACTGTATTGGTTTCAGTTACAATGCATTCGTTTTTATACTACCTTGTTTAGCTCTTTTTTCTCCTGTCTTTCTTTCTCTTTTTCCTGCCTTGTCTTGCCTTGCAATGTCATGCCTTGTCTTGTCTTGTCTTGTCTTGTCTTGTCTTGTCTGTTCTTCCGCTCCCCTCCCCTCCCCTCCCCTCCCTTCCCTTCCCTTCCCTTCCCTTCGGATCTCTTCTCTTCTCTTCTCTTCTCTTCTCTTCTCTTCTCTTCCCCTCTCCTCTCCTCTCCTCTCCTCTCCTCTCCTCTCTTCCCTCTTCTCTTCTCTTCCCTTCCCTTCTCCTCTCCTCTCCCCTGCCCTCCCCTGCCCTCCCCTGCCCCCTCTGTTCTGTTCTGTTCTGTTCTGTTCTGTTCTGTTCTGTTCTGTTCTCTTCTCTTCTGTTCTGTTCTGTTCTCTTCTCTTCTCTTCTCTTCTCTTCTCTTCTCTTCTCTTCTCTTCTCTTCTCTTCTCTTCTCTTCTCTTCTATTCTCTTCTCTTCTCTTCTCTTCTCTTCTCTTCTCTTCTCTTCTCTTCTCTTCTCTTCTCTAGAAAGCGAGACAACATCCTTATCTGATGGTATAGCTATGGCATGTCAAGTAGCATCAGGTATGGCCTATATCGGGTCCAAAGGTTACGTTCATCGTGATGTAGCAGCCCGAAGTATACTGGTTGGTAAAAATAATATATGTAAAGTTGGTAACTTCAAGATGGCTGGTAAATTAAACAAGGCAAGTAACCATTCGTCGTCCCGTTTAACAGTAGCTTTTATTTGTCAGAGTCTGAGTAAACCCATGTAAATCGAATTATCAAACCGTCTACTGTCATATGACGTGTGGTGTTTGTTTACGAGTTATGTATACATTAACAAAATATTAGGTGGACACCGTAACACATATATGACAGACAATTTGAGATAGTATAGATATGTTTAGTGACCCCATATTTGTCATTGATGGGTAGCATTGTATCTACATTTAGACATGTAAAAAAAGAGTATGTATAAAATTCGAAGATTCACCGATTGAATGTGCACTATTTGCAAGTCTACCTCCTGGGCTTTGATACATAAATATCATATTTTTTCATATTGCTTAAAGCAGATTAGATTTGTTTAAAATGGTGATAGTTGCTTTTGTATTTTATCAATCTTTTAAGCCATTAATCTATATGACTCCAAACCAAGTAAATCTTTTACCTATTGAACTTAGATAGATTTAGACACGTATATATACTGTCGATGCAGGATGCCGATGCAACACTGTCACAGTTATTGAACACTCTATACAGGTTACTGTTTGTAGAATCTTCATTGCATGAAGTAGTATAAATGACCTTGGGGCATCTTGAATGATTGATAGATTTTATTTCGTTTTCCATCATTAAAAGATCTAGAAGGCAGTAAGCTAGTTTTGATATATGCAGTACACCACACATACGTATATTGTAATTTGATCTGGAAGCAATAAACGCCTTTTTGCCCTATGTTGTGATTTGTTATATGGACGTTGTTATAAAGAAAGATGGCGGCGCCCATATGTTCGGTATGTAAGGAACTTCTGATTGGTCCCTGAGCTGGAGGATAATGGTACAGGTTGACCATGTGGTGGCGTGCTTAATGATGCAAGATGAGCTCGAGAGAGTAGTGTATCATATCATGGATCTATTATCTCAATAATAGATCCATGATCACATTAACTACGTCATTTGAGCATAGTGAGAATTGATAGATGCTAACGTGTTATATTTATAGGACGGTGTTTATGAAATGTCGGCTGACGATATTATACCCGTTAAATGGACGGCTAGGGAAGTGTTGCTGGAAATAAAGTGCACCGTGAAATCTGATGTCTGGTCGTTTGGGATTTTATTATCTGAAATTGTTACACATGGACAGTTACCTTACCCAGGTACGTGCTACAGACGATGGCATCACCTCTATCTTGGAGGAAAAGAGTTCTTGAATGAAGGACGAAACACCCTTCTACAAATCTTGTACATCCAGTGGCACCGGCCATATACTTCGATAATGCTAATCTGACAACTTTATTCCATACGGACTGTGCTGGGTCAACCATGGTGGATTTGACCAAACCAAAAATAGTGGCATGGCCCGGTCTATATATATAATCTAATGTATTTAGAGAGATTACATTGACAAAAGAAATTCTACTTACTTTTGAAACTATCAGTAATACCTGTCATGAAGGACAAACTGAAAGAAGCTCTTCCCGAATAAAAATGCAAAATATGAACCTTTATTCTCTAGTCTGGAAAATCCACATCAGTTGAGATTTTCAAAGGTAAATAGGGATAAATACCTTAATAACCTTAAGAATTTTGAGTAAATTTAGAGTGGTTATTTCTAACTTGAAAAAAGTAGGAGTGAATATAGGTATACATGTTATTAAAGTAAATATAAAGAGGCGAGAACGATTATAGTATTTGTATACATTTGAATGCTTAAACCGTCAAATATATCAGATTGATATACAAGCTCTTTCATCTATGTTAGCCACCTATATCAAAACTAATAATCTGGCTCTGTTTTTTTTGTAGGCATGGTGAATGCAGAAGTACAGAAATTCGTTACCAATGGATACCACATGCCTCGTCCTGAGAAATGTCCAAGGAGCTTGTACGATGTCATGGTAACATGCTGGGAACCAGATCCTGCTGAGAGGCCCACCTTTGAACAGATGCAAGTGGACTTAATGGCTTTGAAATTATGAGATACTTTGGGCTGTAAGAAAAAATAGCCTTTCTGTTTTAATAATGAATAGCAGACGCTTATTAAAGAAAGGGGTGAATAGAAATTAAGTATTGCCTAAATTACCCACCTTTCCAAACCACTACCTACCTCTACAAACCCAACGCGTCAAGCTACCAATACCAACCACTAACAACCTACATATACCAAGACATAATTCTACCAACCTACACTGTCACTTACCTCTGCCCACTTCTACGGCTGACACTGTGTGACACATTATCACATACTACGGGGCAGAAATCTTATCAATATATTATATTGCTATTTATAATTATGTTTCCATAGTATGAGATACCTCTTACATTATCCAAACCTTAACGTAGGACGCACCTCATATACTCAAGTACCATATTCATCGATGATATACACCGCTGCCTTCAATGGCGGCCACTTTTGCCATACCTCAGAGTTTACGTCACACGTTTGCTATTTTTTTAAATGCATATTTAGTATAACACACCCATGGTGTTAATAATAATAATAATTAGTTTATTGATAAAATAGACTGACCCAATTCTGAAATATATTCCGTTAAATTACGATTATTTACAATTCGACCAAAAGCTAGTGCAGCGTATATATACAAAGTTAGTGGTTGGCATGACGACCATCGACCATGTGCTCCTTTACATATCTAGCTCCTTCCAAAAAAAAAAAAAATTCTAGTGATATAGAAATTTCGCCAAACAAAAATGTAATTCATAATTGTTTTGTTTATGAATAAATCTGCCTTTAAATACAATGTCTATTGAAAGTATTTGAATGTAATAATTTTACAACAAACTCCAATATGCCCCCACTGAATGCGGTGCTACTTGGAAGAGTTCGACCGGAAGTTGTGGAGGTCGTATGCGTAGGAGCTTGCTCGTATACTGTTACTTAGTTTGAGAAAAGTCGAACTCATACTTAAATCTTTATTAATAAACAGTTTCAACTTATTCTGTTGCTTTGTTCAAGCAAACTTGCTATTCCGAATGTCCCAATCAAGATAACATACATACATACATACATACATACATACATACATACATACATACATACATACATTTACTCCTAAAAAAACCTTTAGAATGTACGGCTATAGTGTATTCAATTTCCACATTTTGAAAAAAAACCAAACTCATTTGCTCCTTTTCATGTTAAAACCTTAAAAAAGCACAGAACATGAACTGTGATGTACAATGACAAAACATTAAAACGTATAACCTACGGATATGCTACAAATGTTATATCTAACTTGAACGGTTGCTATAGCAATGGCTGATTTTCTAATCATTGTCATGAGATTTTGCGACATAATGGATTATTGATTAACGTGAAACATTTTAAAAGATTAGTTTGAAACGTTACTATAATACTGTAACTTTGATTTTGCTAGAGGCGATAAGTTTTACTCCGACAGTGTAAAATTAATTGCTTTTAAGCTTGTAAATTAACACGCAAGCAACAAAATGTATTCAAAAGGCGTTTGATACAATACGATTCTGACACACCCGTTTCCTTCTAGACTACTACCTTCCCATGTTGACTTTGAAATGGAAACGTATGTTTGCCCTTAAACTGAACGAAGAGATTATTAGTTGCAATATATACTATTCATTTACAGTGCAGTGACTATAGAATGGGAATTGAATCTCCAAAGAGGGTACACTTCATGTAATTTGAACGTCACGGAAGATAATGATGGAAAAATCTGATGTAGGAATACCATTCGATTTCTTTATTTTCCTTCATTCCGGGAGTGATCCCCATCTTCCTTATTATACACGTCATCGGTAAAGGTCAAAGGCCCGATAGCGTCATTTTCAATTTCTTACTTGTCGGTGAAAAAACATAACTTGACGTTTGTAGGCGTGGTAAGATAAGACTGAGTTTTGCTTACTTTTTCAATCCACACTAACTAATAGTCATTTATTCCACCACCCCAATATGCATATTTTCGACTGAGGATCACAACGTACCCCTCCCAAAAACATCGACGTGAGGCGTATTTGTGGTGTGTATATTTGTATGATTGCTAAGTCGAGTGCAAGAAGGTCGTATCTGATATACAAATTGTATAACAGATACAACCTTCCTGCGATGTCAATGACGTGACGTAAATGTAAAATGATGTTTGTCATTCTCCTTTCTATCTAGTCAGATTACCAAGCTGTATAGATTATCGTACAGACATGAATTTCTTACGCGGTTCTCCCATTCTTATTTTTTGGCCCATGACTATAAGCTCTTCTCGCCCAGCAGCAGCCCAGCGGTGTTCCTACCTGAAAATATGACCAAGGTAGCCTATGTATTACTTTTATAAAGATAAATACAAGAAGAGCGATGAATCAAATGGAAAAAATGACGAATTTGCTAAACTTGGCATATTTTAGAACTCGCAAAGTCGAAGTTTAGATATGTCTGCATTATAAATTCAAACAAGTTTAATAAATTATATCCTATCTTTGTTTTAGTCTCCAGATACCTTCAGCAATTCTTGAAAAAAATGCCGGGTCAGTCCGTGTAACTCTTCTCTTTTTTGAGGAGGAATAAAGGAACAACAACAACAACAACAACAACAACTCACTCACTCACTCACTCACTCACTCACTCACTCACTCACTCACTCACTCACTCACTCACTCACTCACTCACTCACTCACTCACTTTGTATTTTTGCGAATTGAGTTGTAACTCTTCTCTTTGAGGAGGAATAAAGAAACAACAACAACAACAACAACAACAACAACAACTCACTCACTCACTCACTCACTCACTCACTCACTCACTCACTCACTCGGTCGGTCGGCAACAACAACAACAACAACAACTCACTCACTCACTCACTCACTCACTCACTCACTCACTCACTCACTCACTCACTCACTCACTCACTCACTCACTCACTCACTCGGTCGGTCGGTCGGTCGGTCAGTCAATCAATCAATCAATCAATCAATCAATCAATCAGCCTGTCTGTCTGTCTGTCTGTCTGTCTGTCTGTCTGTCTGTCTGTCTGTCTGTCTGTCTGTCTGTCTGTCTGTCTGTCTGTCCGTCCGTCCGTCCATCCATCAGTCAGTCGCTTCAATATTAATTAATAGGCTAGTCAATCAATTTCATTAAACAACTCAACTCCTTTGCATCAACCAATGACCTCTTAGAAGTATATAAAAAATAGAGACTACCATAACGACACTTTGACTGCTCTAAAGTGGACAGTAAAAATTAAATGTTATTGCTTTTTTCCCGAGAAAACCTTTAAATCTTGATTTCAACGCATTACATGTATTGACACGTACATACTATATATCAAACATCACCTTATCAGTATTAAAGTGTTTTCACTTTTCTATGTTCATCGCAATTAAAAAATGAATGTAGTACATTAGTTATTTTATACATCGTATTCGGTTGTTCGCGTATGGAAAGGGTGTATCCTGAATTAGAAATTACATAAGAGTTCAAGAATTATTGTAATCTTTGCGTATTATAATGCATAGTGTAGAATTTATTCCAAGTATAAAAGAACGAATAGTGTTACTTTGAGAAACCAACGCTTTACATTTAGTGACCACCCTCTGGCAGGGAATACACGGTTCTTTTCAATGTATCTTCACTAAAAAGTCCTAAACATCAGAAATATCAAATTCGCTAGGGTAATAGTAAATAGAAATTCAAACCTTACTACTGTGTACATGGCTTTATATATAATGTAATTTTAGATGTTTACCTAATGTAAGCATTAGATGGGAGCGGCTTCATATAACATATCACAAATATACTAAAGTAATTGACATGTCAAGAGCAGCGGCTATTACTCGTCTTCATCACGCCTTACAGTAATCAATCATTCAGCTATCCTGTCAATGCAACATAGTTTATATAAATTCATGTACATAAAATGCCGACCAACGGAGTATGTAGTCTTTCACCAAACAAATGCCAATCTTAAAGAAGAATCATTACTTTTGATGATTTCGGTTTCCAATTTCCAAAGACATCAATATTTTGAGACAATTAGTGGTGAATACGCCATGATGGCTGAATATCACACATCAAGTTTTTTCGCGTGTCTACAGCGCCTTCTAATAAATTGTTCTGCGCTGGAATATCACACGATATTACTTATTGCCATACTTCAAGGAATTGATGTACAACCATAAAATAACACGTTTATTTTAGTCAAAAGAGATTACATGTACAACCATCTTCAAGTAGTATATTTAATAAATACTAAATTGAATTACCAAACTGATACAGAATTCTAAACCCCACAGGACCACTTTTCAGAAGCACGAACGAATCTTTTAACGACTATTTTAGGTACATGCAAATACTAAGTTAAATTGACTACAGACATGGTAACAGTTTGAATGTAGTAACCATTATGAAATGCAGTCTGTAGACCCATAGGCTAGTGAAGAATTGGTCAAATCAACCATGCCCCAAGGGGACCAAAGCTGGCGGTATTTTAACATGAATACATGGTTTTAATACCAATGAAAATTTTATTTTACCCCTGTAAAGTCATTCCTTTAGTAAGATCAAACTTACCCCCGGGCAAAATGTTGGAAAAAAGACATGCTAAGATCTATATTGTTACCGAAGCAAAAACATAATTCAATCGTGTATGTATGAATTGTACTAAGGGCTGAAAGACATGACAAATTAGCTATCGCTAGTTACATAATAGAACTCCCTGAGTAGTGAGTACAAGTGTATCGCAATTACTCTAGCTTTTTGTACGAGTGCCTGCGGCAGAACCGTCACGTGCACGAGCGCATTATAAATAAAATACAGCAGAAATCAACGAAACCACTCATGAAATATACTCCGAGTATCGGCATTGGAATTAACGCATCAAGTGTTTTTGTAACAATTATATTATGTTTATCAAAAACAATAAATTACATAAAAACACATGTTTATGAGACTCTGTATAATGGAACGATCGCACGTGCTCATTTGCATACACAGGCAAATGTCGTGCACTTGCCAATAGTATGTGCGCGCATCGACGCAAGTGATCAACGGTAAACATTAACTACAATTATTGATATACATTTATATTGTTGTGCCACTCGCACCATTTCGAAAGGAGAAGCGAATTTGGCTTTTGGGCAGGCGACATTTTGCTGTTTTGTAGATAATATGCTTATCTGGAGTCATTTCTTTTCTTCCTACTTATGAGTTTTGGTACGCGATAACCATACCAGTTTTGAAATAAATATTGCAATAATTATTTATGGAATGGTTTAGTAACAACTCGTTCAATTTTTTGAAAAAAACAAACGCGGATTCATTTATTCTATTCATTTATTAAGTATTAGTGCAAAATGTACTTTTTTTATCGCCCTTGGCCAGATTTAGTTTGAAAAACATTCATGCATATTGAGAACAGATTAAGGTTTAATCTCTGTTCTTTACTAATGGCACAAACCACGCGTCATATGTCGAAACTATATGAACATGCCGCCAGAAATAGACTGTCGATTTTTGTTTAAATATTATAATTCAGTTTTATATTTTACTACGTTCCCAAGTCAGATATAATGATTTTCAGTGTTTTCACAACTGAATTTAAGCCCATGGATACATATTATATTCACAATCGCACATATGGCAATGAGTTAAACTATCAAATAATAAATCATCTGAACGTTCTGCTCAGTTCAGGATAAGAAATTCATATATTGCCCACCAGGAAAATGTAAGCAGATTAATGGAAGTAAGAGCATGAAATGCAGCCCAGTGAGTATAATATAATTTTTATAAATCCTCGATACAAGGAACAGGTACGTATTATTATAACTAACACTCTAATAATATTGTATCGAACACAGACACACACACACATATACACAGACAGACACAGACACATACACAGACACACACACATACACACACAGACAGACAGACACACACACACACAGACACACGCACAGACAGACACACACAGACACACACACACATATACATATGTGAATATAAGTATTTCGCTAGAGAGAACAGTGCTCGATGCAAATATTAGTAGCAGAGCATTATAGCCTTAATAAAAAAAGAATAAGGACGATGTAATAAGTCGTTACTCAGAGCTTCAGGCTTCGTGCGATCATCAGTCGACTAAATTGGGAGTAATTGGAGTCCCAATTTAGTTGTCTGATGATCGCTCGTTACATGTATATATTCATATGAATGTAAGTGTCTCGCTGGAGAGAACAACTATAGAAGTAAACCCCCGTAAGGAATAGTTTAGTTCGACCATCTTGTTACGCAATATATACATACAAACATTAAATATATATATATATTATAATTTTTATTTCAAGGTGTTTGTGAGATTTCTGAGAAAATGTTTCGATTGTTTCAATTATTCAGCTTGTAGACTGGTATTTTAAAAGTCAAGAAAGTGTTATGTCTTTCTAAATGTATGGTTCATTTGTCTAACAAGGCAATGCCTGTCTCATGTTATTGAAATGGGGTAGGACTTGAAGGTAAACATGTGAGAGACACAAGGCCAAAATGCCAACAGCTTTCGTGATTGATAATTTCATGTTTTAAATGCAGACTAATTTTCGATTTATGTTGAAAGTATTACGTAGGAGTAATGGAATAATACTAAAGGTTAGATAAAATAATCATTCACTTTTCTTTTCACTGACCACTATTTGTATACTTTTAGCAAGAAACTAAGAAACTGTCAGAATCGCGTTTATAGGTATGATAATTTCTGTACATTGTAAAAAGCGAAATATTCGTCTGTTATTCTTTTTCCATTATGAATATACCCATGGTCTACTGCTTATTTTTCTAAAGAACACCAACTACACCCACAGAAATAAGAAAATGAGATGGCGTTATGTAGATGTTAATATGAAAATATGACAATATAGCTGAGATTGAATAGACTACCTTCGGGTTATCATTTTAGTCCTGCGCAAACCACCAACGAAGTTTATGATTGACTCATAGCTGGGCAGTAAATCTGTAGAGATTACATCGCATCGCTCATACATAAAGGAACATTGAACATTGAACGCACAAATGCTGTTACATGTAAAGTTGATATCTGGACACTTGTATCCAACTTAATCATGGTGAATGCTACAAATGCTACAACTAAGCAACTGACCTCGGCACTCCGTTTGACACCTATATGGGCAACTTTGCTATCGGCTTCATTCGAGATAATTATTTGCATAGGTGGATTGATTGGTAATGTTCTCTTCATTACTGCTGTTCTTACAAGAAAGAAGTTACGAACGTACAGTAACATCTTCCTGATAAATATCAGTGTCACCGATTTGATAGCTATCATCTTCGTCAGCATACAAAGTGCGGACTCTTACATTCAGCGTGGATGGCGTTGGGGTCATGTCTACTGTGTAATTCACAACTACCTGCATGCCTCTTTACTAAGTATCTCCCTGTGGTTAACCACCTTCGTGGCTGTTAATCGGTACATTTACATTGTCCACAAGCCTAGATACCAGCACGTCACCAACAGAGCAACAGTCATACTGGGACTGGCATTTGCATGGATGCTACCCATCGTACTTGTATGTGATGACTTCATCCGAAAACCTTCTTCTACTTACGTGGCTTCTGCTTTTCGTTGCATCTCGATTCCTCTAGCGGCACCGGTTTTCGTTGTTTTGTTCTACGTTCCGTCTGTTATTGCAGTTCTTAGCTACATCTTCATATTCATCTACGTTCGCAGAGTACGGATTCGTATTAAGGCTCATGATAGAAACAACCCGAATAGTACAGCCAATAAGAAAGATGGTCCGAGTTCTCAAGAACTTCGCATGGTTGTGGTAACGATGGCGGTGTTTTTTCTGGTAACGCTTGGGTACATGCCTTTCGTTCTTCTGCTCGCTGCCTACCAAGCTATGGGGAAAAGAGCACCCCCTTTATATATGGTTCTTTTATACCCCTTGCTACATGTTTGTGGTCTGATGAATCCAATCCTCTATGGAGCTACAAACAGAAATTTCCGTGCGGCGTACGGAGAGTTGATCAAATGGAAGTTCCTCCGTGGTAAGACTACCGTAACACCATTAGGAACAGTTTCAGCGGGTACTAGCAATACTGTGCCGTCGACCACTGGACGCACTCAAGAAACATCGGTCAATTAATGAACAATATTTTAGCTAGAGTCAGCCCTCTTCAAAAAGAACTATTGTTTTCTACTTCAGGAAATAATACCAAAAAAAAAATATTCAATTCTTTTTATCATTGTTTAGTATCTAGCACCATAATTGCATGGTTGCTACCCATCGTTCTTGTATATGATGACTTCATCCGAAAACCTTCTTCTACCTACGTAGCTCCTGTTTTTCGTTGCATCTCGATTCCCCTAGCGGCACGGGTTCTCGTTAATTTGATTACAACATTTGTAATATGTTAAAGTACCAAAACAAATCCCATATATCTAACCATTTATAGTATTTACTATACACATGCAATGACATCATTTGTTTTCTTTTTTTGTAATAAATCAGTCGCTTGCTATTTGTATGTATGTCATAAATGTCTTGGATGATTTCGTATCACACGGTGAGTGGGCTTACAAAACATTAACCACAAAGAAGTAATATAAATCAACTTGTTCTACTAGTTTCGTTTTCAAGTAACGATTTAGGACATACATTTGCATACTTACATAGAGCAACCTGGTAATGATATATCTAAATATTTGATTAATTGTGTCAATGTTCAAACACTGCTTTAATAGTTGGCACTGAAAAACATCAAATAACAAGTTAGCGGAATACTATACTAAAAATGTATGCTACGAATGAACGACGATTGATATTGACTATTTGCTTTAAAAAAATCTTTGTAAATCATGTCACGTATAACTATTGAAATTAAAAAGAATGAATGAAAAGTTTGATATTACAAGAAGAAAGATAATTGATATTTGATTTGTTCTACGCCATTAAATATCTTCATCGAGCTGATATCAATATTTATCTTAAGGATACAGCTGGGAATTTCTTGAAACTGTTTTTCTTAGAAAGAATGATTTACTCGTAACATACACCCACAACATTATTAAATCATTAAATATCTTCATTCAGATATCAATTTCAATCTTAGAGCTGCAACTGGGATTTTTGAAACTGTTTTGAAACTGTTTTTTAATAGATATAATGATTTATTCGTAACATAGTACACCCACAGTAGTATTAAATCACCTGTGGGTAAATATGTTTGTGTGGCTGTCTACATAATTGTGCAATCAGTCCGATAACATAAAGTTTTGGGTCATAGCAAAGGAATTCCAATTTCAACCTGTCATAGTACTATACTGGGTTCAATTGACCTCTATTAACATGTAGTATGAGTCTGTGTTTGAATATTGGTATTTTGACAACTTTAAAAGTGAATATATTGTTGGTTGTCATGTCCAAAAAAATAGTACTCCAGATACAGCTAGTGTAGCTTTAATGTAATGTATTAGTTATTGTCTTGTTCGTTAATACTCACGGCTTGGACAACATACATAGCTGATAATTATTCTAGTCTTTCGTCAAATTCACTTTGTAGATAGAATTTTCCGAACTTGTCAAATACATGTATTTAGCATTTAGAGACATTGGAACTGCAATAAAACTCACTAAAAGCTGTTGAAGCTGATTCTATCCTGCTTCAAGCTTTTGGTAATGTAACCCTGGACATCTTTGCTTGTTATTTATCTTAATTCTGGTTGTATTGATATCGCGTACGTTGGCCTGACAGAATGCATTGTTGATATTATTTCACCAATGGTGTGTAAACATATTTTATTGGCAGCCGTATTTACATTATCCACATAATATTCAAGGCATACCTATACAAAACTGTTTACTTATTACGCCTGAAGCAAAATGTGGTTATGACAGACATTGTGCATCGATGTGCGAACATGAATAAAAAAGTGATTTACACTAAACAAGATTGGTTATCTACTTCATTGTTACCAATATATGGCAAGACACGCTAGCAATGATATCAAATGAAATTTAAAAAAGAAGAAGATTATGAACGAAAAGTAACAGTCGAAGCAACATCGCCCGGAAATAACTAGATAGACTGCTCTGTCCACCTTAGATAACGGATAACAAGGGATACATTTGGTGATGAAGTCGTCATGGGAGCACGCACGCACGCACGCACGCACGCACGCAGACAGACACACATACGTGTGTCTGTCTGTCTGTCTGTCTTTGTTTGTTTGATTGTTTATCTATTTATGTGTGTGTGTGTGTGTTTGTGTTATCTATTACAGCATGCTGTATGTATGGGTATATAATGAAGATTTTCAGGATTTAAAGATGAACGAATTTCAATGAACATCTGTCGTCTGTCTTATTGATACATATGTTATTTACAATCTCTGTACAACCACTAGTTTTTCTTTGCTATCAAGCGATTACCTAGAAGCTTGAGGTCGGATTTTAGCATTCACTTGTGTCTTGTACAATATGATACACAAAACTAGGGATTAGTTGTACTACCAGTGTTGTCATATGACATGTACAGATGTTGCAATAGTTTTTAAACATTGCAAATACTCAAGAGGATCATTTATGGTGTCCAATCAATGACAAAATTACAACTCCTCATTTTGCTATTCTTATTTCAATTTTACAACTCAAATTTTAAAATAAAATCAGTCAAGATAAATGTCAGATTTTCTGATCCCCTTACAAATGAAGAAAAAATTCACAAAACCCTAAAAAAATATATATTGAAAAATTGAATTGCCTTTGGATAATTCTTGGCAAAATTTCGTGGCTTATCTAAATACGAAAGCCAGAATGTAAAACCATTATATCAAATGAAAGTGGATTCTACATGCATAAATGTAATTGGTGAATAAACATAGTAAAGCTTAAAAAACCGCGTTACAAAGATAGAAACGCTATTCAGTGCCACACATGTTGTACACGAAATAATCATGAATAAATACTTTACAATCTTTCAACAACCACTTGTTTTTATTTCCGATTACTTGAATAACTGGAACAACTAAAATGTCCGATGTTTCAGTCCGATTTTATATTTCGTTATCTACAATGTTAAGCATGATGCAAAATATATGCATTTACTCAGGCAACCAGCAAAGACTCTTTCGATTAAAGCAACATTTTTTACTATAGGTGACAGCTTGTAATAGCAATTGTCTTTCAAGTTTTAAAATACTACGCAGTAATTTGCATTTCATAAACAACTGCAATGCGACTTTTATGCATAACTGTGGGACTACATATGTAATTATAACCCACCTTTGTCATGAATAAATAAATAAATAAATAAATAAAAGATAGATAGTTAGTATGATGTTATAATCTCACAATATCTAGAGTCCTGCAACAATTAGTAGTAATCCTCTGTTCTTGTAGGTCATTACACTATCTTAATATTTCTATGATTCGATGAACATTCTAATTTATTTTCTGTTAACATTACACCGCATTCTATCACTTCACTTAAGGGTATCTTGGTAATCGTCTTGATCTGTAAACACCCCGTCGTAGCTTACGTTACACCACCGCCTACCTATCGATCCTTAGCAATGAATAATGCGTACTATGTACATAATAATGATACTGCGCAGACTAGTCCTCTACATCACGAAATCCTGCATAAAACATTAACACATCCTAGTAACATTTGCTTACGTGGCATAGTTGTCAACATATGTAGTCATTCACTTTTTCTGTCGAAATCTCATACTGACTTCATCTACTTCGAGAAGGGTTGGCTCGATTTCGTACAATCATTGAAGGTAGGTCCTTGTAATTCATTAAGAATGATTTAATATTTCTCCATTTGCATGTTACCTTCGAGTTGGGTGTTTTCGTCTAGTTTCTCGTGACTTGTCGTTGCAAACGTATCGTCCTATACATTTTTTGTTTTGTTTTGTTTTGTTTTGTTTTGTTTTGTTTTGTTTAGTTTTGTTTAGTTTTGCAGCGTTCCATTCGTTCACAATATTATTCAATTATGTTCGTGAGGGTCAGCAAAACGTAACGATAAAAAAGGATATATATATATATATATATATATATATATATATATATATATATATATATATATATATATATATATATATATATATATATACCATTCAATTTTAAATTATCACTTTCAAAGCCTATACTCAAAATTCTATACTATGAACTACATTTTGCCACAACTTCAATATCTAAACCAGTACATAGCATAATTTTTTAATGGAAATTGTAAAATGATGCGTACATGAGATATGAGAAAAGGGGAAAGTCTAACTAATTCTATTATGATTTCATGCCATGTCGAAAATTACGGAAATTTCATCCCAATATTTTGACCGGAAAAAATATACTTAATCTGTAAAAGGCTAAAAATTGAAGTATTGGATATTCATGTTTTGATATTTATCATCTTTACATTAAAAACTGTTGTTTGTTGTATCCTCTTGAGGTAATTTACGTCAGACAGAGGTAGGATGAACGATAATAGCCTATCCCATAATATAAATGTGGTGAATTCTAAAGAAGGGTGTTTAAACGCCAGGCACGTACACGTCGGTAAGTTAATGATTTAAATGAATCACTATATTTGCTGTGATAACCATCACTACCCCGTGACCAGCAGTATTTCTTCCAAATATAGCACTAACTTACTGACGGCTGGCAGGACCACAACAACAACAACAACAACAATTCGTTTGTGGTAAACGCTATATCGTTCATGATCAAGACTGAAATGTCCTTTCGTGTGACATGCAATACTGATTGACTAAGTTTGTTAAAAGTCGATACCAGTAAAAATTGTAATCCGAGAGATAGTAAAATAATGACGCAAACAAAATAAGCAGTAACGCAATGAAGCTAGATTATATAGTACCAAATGACTTTTCAAAACTAAATACAGAATGCCGGATTTTTTTATAACAGGAATGTACAGATGTGCAAGACTATTGGTGAAAGTGTTCATGTTTGCATTGGTATTTGTATTCTTGGTTAAAGTCAACAATCTTTATTCATCAGTTAGCAGCCCACCATCACCAATGTAAGCATTGTTTTAATATCAATTCTTCCTTTTGGGGGTCACATATTAGATCACCAAAGTAAGTAACTTTTTACAAGCATAGACTCTACTTTTTTGGGATTATATGTTAGATCACATTCAAATATGAATTCTGTCTTAAGTGGATCACTTGCTCGTCCCCTAAGAGACAATAGCACAATGCCGCTCAAGCTCACAATAAACGACTGTTGTTCGTTTAGGACTTTTAAATTGCTAAAGTAAGTACACTCTCTAAGAAGATAGATTAGGATATTACTAATCAATAATTTCTTTTCTTCAGCCAAGGAAAATCCAAGAGGCATTGTCACTACGAGTCGATAATCGAGTAGTGACAAGGAGTATAACAAATATTGGGAAATAGTATAAATTTAGCATGATTTTTGAAAAATCGGTGAAATGATAGCGATTTTGATATATAGAGAATGTTTAACTCATATTTCCAGCTCTTCAGAATCAATGACGGAAGCAGACGCAAGGTGTTGTGATGTAGAATGACAGGGTATAAAACTCATAGTCATTGTTCGAACGTTCAACTTGGTTTGTATGTAATATACTAATTTTATCTCTATATGATAACTACTAGATTTACTCAACCTCTTTTAGTCCCTACACCACAGTTGGGTCCTAAATAGTTTTTTTTTCAAAAGTTTAAAATCTCCCCAAAATATAGAGAAAAATTGAAATAACATCGTTTGCATCATCTTATTCTCTCTGAATAGGTTTAAGATTGGAAATAACGTAACAGTCGACGAGAGTTCTAGTAAAGTACTGTAACACCAGTTTACATTGTTCCCAGCTCCTGATACATTTGATGCTGTTAGCACTCACCAGGGCGTATATTCCTTTGAATCGACCTGTCAACCTCAGAACAATATAGTGTTCATTAAAACAGCCAAAACAGGTGGAAGTACGATGTCAACCATTATCTACAGGTATGGTTTAAAACATGACCTTGTAGCAGCTGTTGACCCAGAACATCAAGCCCTCATTGAAGAAGACGAATCCGGTAAACACTACATCGTAGAAACATACAATTGCAGTGATTTCCCAGGGTACAACATAATGGCCAGTCATATATTCTACAACAGACCTGCTATGGAAGAAATAGTTCAAAATGCCAAGTATGTCACTGTTATCAGATCACCATACTCCCGATTGAAGTCCGCGATCTACTTCAGTGGGCAGGACAAACTCTTTCCTAAAGCATCGAACCCATTCCAAGAATACCTACAACAGCAATATGACAAATTTAATAGCCGTGGAGATAAAATTGTTCATGACCTCAAGGCATATATTCCAAGATTCCGATTGTCCTTGAGTATTGATCCAGCCAATATGATGCCAGAATTAGAACGATTGGATAGCGAACTTGACTTGGTGATGTTAACAGAATATTACGACGAATCATTAATATTACTGAAGAAATTGATGTGTTGGGAATTTGAAGATATAGTATATGCTGTATCAATGAAGGCTCATACCATCTATCAACCTCCGATTACTCCCAAAATGGCAGACATGATCACAGAGATGTCTTTGCGAGATATTCAATTTTACAACTTTTTCAATGAAACCTTTTGGAAGAAAGTTAACAATTATGATGGTGATTTTTCATCCGATCTTGAGACATTTCTGAATCTCAAGGAAGATATACGTACTAGATGTCGCTATGGAAACGAATCTGATTATTGCAAACTTCTAAATATAGATGCTAACCGAATGAGTAAAATATCGTCAAAGAATAGCAGAAAATGGAACTGCTAGTTGACATTACATGGTTCAAATGTATATGTATTTAATTTAGTATTCTTACTGTAATAAACGTACATTCATAGCATTCTTAGAATAAATATTGATCAAAAGTTGTGCGTAGCTCTTATATTATATACACGCCTTATTCGGGCGCTAGTAGATGCCTATATTACCTCAAGACCAGGTATCATAATTGCTACATAACAGCTCGAGGGGTATATATGACGTTTACTAGTGCTTTTACAGGCATACAACAAGTATTTTAATAACAACATATTTCAAATAGAGCAACTCTGTTTTCAGTTCAGAAATATGGGACTACTGGTCACAATCTTTGGACTTCCACTTTCTGAAATTGGTAGCACTAAGACTACCAAAGAAAAAAAAGTTAATTTGAAGCCCTGTAATGTCTGTATTTAAAACTCGTGTTTTTAGAGTTCTGACTCCCATATTTTGATACTGTACACTGGCGAATAGAATTTCTGTATTTGTTTACGGCAACTTTATTAGAATTTAGACTCCCTTAGTTTGACCCTGTACGCTTGAGAATAGAATATCTGTATTCAAAACCGTATTAGAGTTCAGACTCCCATATTTTAATACTATACACTGGCGAATAGAATTTCCGTATTTGTAACTATATTATAATATAGACTCCCTTAGTTTGACCCTGTACGTTTGAGAATAGAATATCTGTATTCAAAACCGTATTAGAGTTCAGACTCCCATATTTTAATACTATACACTGGCGAATAGAATTTCCGTATTTGTAACTATATTATAATATAGACTCCTTTAGTTTGACCCTGTACGCTTGAGAATAGAATATCTGTATTCAAAACCGTATTAGAGTTCAGACTCCCTCATTTTAAAATTGTACACTGGAGAATCGAATTTCTGTATTCGTAACTGTATTAGAGTTCACACCCCCTTACTTTAATACTGTACACTGGAGAATAATCTTGCAGGATAATAGATTAAGAGTAAACTCCACAAAAAATAAAAGGGGAATTTCCTTTGTATTGCACATTCAGTGCTTTGAATGTGAGGCCAAGAAACATTTTGAACAGTTTTTTTTTTATAATAGCTATATTAGATGTAAGAGAGAGATAAGCTGGTCGAAAAGTTGCTGAGAATTCTGATAGTGATGGTGATGTTAGTGGTGAGAGTGGTACTAGTGAGGCTGAGAAAGATACCTGTACATGCTTATTGTTGTTATGTGGTTGATAGTGGGGCTGATATTCATTTTAGTATGATAGTAAAGAAGTTATTAGGGTGACACTAGCGGTGTTTAAAACTGCACCATCTGTAACTGGAACAGGTTTGTGAAACTATTTGTGTTAATATAGTAACTTGGTCTCAATATTGAAGTGTGTTGAATCACCAATATGTGAATTTATATGTGTAATTGTACATACAGCACATTACAATAAATCCATTCACACTTATATGAGGTCACTAACCCTAAAATACATTGTATTCTGCAATGTGTACAGCTACACATTAAGTACATACTGGTGATTCAACACACTTTATGAGTGTATGATATTAAGACCATGTTACCAGGTAAAATATCTAAATAAAAGTTTCAAAAACTTTCAAAAGCATGTTCAACTACAGGTGGTGATGATATTATATAAAATATTCCTGGCAACATTTTCAATGGATAACACATTATGTGTGTAACAGATATCAAATAAAAATTCAACACTACTCAGGTAGGAGTGAGTGAGTTATGTGTCTGTGTATGGAAAGATGTGTATGTGGTGTGTATGTATAGTGTTTGTGTCAAGTGTATGTTATGGTTTTGTATATATATGCAAGGTCTTTACATCAAATAAACTAATACCTTGAAATACTACTGGGCGTCTTTGGTATTGTGTTGCATACATGTAGGTATTAAAAGTCAGATATAGTGATTTAAGTACCCACTAGAATTGCACAATTACAAGACAATGTTAATAGAATAAGCAGTTTATCACACATTCCTAAAAACAACAACAATTTTAATAGAAGGTTAGAAGTATTTAACTTGTTGTGGCCCAACCAAGGCATATGAAGCAGGTACAGTGAGAGAAAAAGGAACGAAATTCCAGTTTTGGCCGATAGAATGACGCCATCTTGTTTAAACTAAGTTTCCCAGTTGTAACAGGTGTGGGCCGTAAAAACTGATCGCTTCCTTATTGCAAAAATATACAGTCACAATCGTCAGCTCACTTCATACCTGTCACGCACATGCGTTGTTTACGCGTATTTCACTATTTGTATTACAATTTACATACTATTGTTATTCGATTATAAATATCCATAATCTTAACTTTATTGTTCCATGATGCCCATGGCCCAAGGACTTTAGCCACTCAGAAACAAACAGCAGGCAGCGACAGGGCTCGAACCTGCAACCTGTAGATTCCAAGTCACGCTAACCATTCACCCATCATGACTCCACTAGTATAATTAATTAGTTTCAGTAATTAAGCCATATCTAAGGCATGCACTTCAAATTCCAAAATTTGGTACATGCATCAAACATAACTAGCAAAAACCGGTTGGCATTGTATTTATTTTCATTGTGTAATTTGCATCATTAATTATTTTCGGTAATTAGGGTATATCTTAAAGAGAACGCAAACTTCATATTTCATATGATTTGGTACACATATCCACAATTTAATAAAGTGCACATGTCCTATGTGGACACGCTATCTCAAAAACTACTACATCGATTCTAACGAAACTTGGTACACATCTTCCATATCTTTAACACAAGAACTGATTAGATATTGGTAAACATCCATTTAAGATTAATTAGTCATTTGCATATTTAATGATTTTTTAGTAATTACGCTATATCTTACTAATGCAAACTTCAAATTCAATATAATGTGGTTTAGTACATAAAACATAACAACGCGCACATTTGCTATAATGCTTGTTGATGGAGCTTATCATTTTAATGAGTAATTTGCATAATTATTGAGTTTTTGTAATGAGGCTATATCTTAATAATGTAAATTTCAAATTCAATATAATTTGGAACAACCATCAATCATAACATTAACAAAGCTCACATATCCTGTAAAGTCTGTTGGCTTAGTTTTTAGCTTTAATGATTATAATTAATTTCAATAATTAGGCTATATCTTACGAACGCATACTTCAATTTAATTCAATTTAATTTGGTATATACAGCAAACATAACAGTGCATATGTGCTATAACGCTTTTTTATGTAGCTTATAGCGTTAATGAATAATTTGCATAGGTAATGATTTTCAGTAATTGAGCTATATCTAAGAATACACACTTTAAATTCCGCAACATTTGTACATATATATATATATATATATATATATATATATATATATATATATATATATATATATATATATATATATATATATATATACTACAAAGCGCACATTTCCTATTGAGCCAGTTGGCCTAGTTTATAGTGTAAGTCATATCTGAAGAATATATACTTCAAATTCCGCAAAATATGGTACATTCATCAACCATAGTATGTCCTATAAAGTCTGTTGTCATAGTATTTAGTTTAAATGAGTAATGTGGTTTGGTAATTATGTTATGTATTAAGAATGCTAGCTTCAAATACCGTATAATTTAGCACATATATCAACCATCCTATTAAGACTGTTGAGACATGATAAGGAGGACCTCAGTTTTGTCATCATTTAGCTGTAGTTTTATTTTGGGTCATCCATGCTTTGATATCATGTGCAGCAGTTTCCATTTAGTTACTGTATTTGACGTATATAAACTCAGTATATGTAATATATCTATACTGGAGTAAACAGTGCTCAGTACATATGTATGAAGAGCGGTATAAATAACACAGTATGAAGTAAGATACACATGCAGGAGCCGTTACAAAGTGTTTCACGCTTTTGCGATCATCATTACAACGCGTACGTAGAAACGTGGTTAACAACACGCAAAGCAAAGTAAATAGGAATTTGTTCGAGTAATTCATTTAATCGGAAATAAAAACTAGTGGTTATTGAAAGATTTTATAATTCAATATTTCATGTGTAACAGATGTTGTCTTCGTTGGCGTTCTTCTATAAAGCATGTATCATAATTTTCTTTACCGAAACAGCAACATAAACATGTATCTGTATACATGCCTAACAATAGCATTAATATTTAAAACGTAGTGTGAATTTCACGTGTGTAACACGACTCTGGTAATTGGGTTTATCAAGATAGACACAAACTAAAACTATCAGGGTTCACTTGCCCTGTGATAGTAGGATAAGTGTGTGATGGGGCTCCTCTTTTTGAGAATCTATTCCGGCAAGATTATGGGTGTTTTAATTTAGATAAGAGGAGAAGAATGGACAAGATGTCTTTATTTAGTCAATAAAGAGAGAATTGCATACAGCTGAAAAGAAAAAAAGCAGCGATGGAAAGAAGAAAAAGTGTTATATCACCACAAAAATCGACGAGTCAATTGATCAATGTCACACACTAAATATATTTTATTTCACCACAAAAATTAGTCATTCAATCGATCAATCAATCAATCAATCATTCAATAATACATCAATCAATCAACAAATCGATCGATCAATCATCTCAGAATAATTAATACTATTCACGAAATGCAAACATTTGTTAGTCTTAATTTTTATTATGACAGCTGAGAGATCCTTGTGATCCCGCGTACGTAAGTCATATTAAACCTCTGTGAATATCAGAAAATTGTGTTATGTCATCGGTAACATTTATACCAGGTATATATAGCTTATTATCTGGTTTTAGCTAATATTTCATATTAAGTATATATATATATATATATATATATATATATATATATATATATATATATTAGGCTTGAGGCTAACGAACACACGAGAGGCTTACTTTTACACTGCATCATGGCCATTTCAAAGACGTCGCCTTTGAGGTGTTTACGTATACCATTGCAGTTAATCGCATAATGTTTGCGTCATAATGCGCTATCCTCGTACGGGGTATCGTGTTGTATAAAAAAAAAAAAAAAAACCCACCAAAACACAAACAAGCAACCAAACAAACAAACATACAAAACAACGCCAAACAATTTGCGTCTTCGCACCACAATAGACAAAGTGCCATGACCAGAAACAATTCTTTTTTGGCCTTAGTAAGAGAAGTGTTTCCGACATTTCAACATCAAGCCAGATCATTTTTTCACGGCTTTTCAACAAGCTGTCAAAATATGTCACAATACATTGATGACTGATTTTTGAATATCAAGTAAGATTAAAAGAATAAATTACCAAAGGTATGTGCCAATATGTGCCAATGTTTCGTAAATGCAACTACATGATTCAGTTATCACCAGTGACTCGAGTTGATTTTAAGGTTCGAAGAACATAATTGACATTCTATCAAGGTTTGTTGTAATTTATTCTAACTCCTAAGATTTGCAAAACTAATTTTTCATTGAGGAATACGAAGTAAAACCAGACGCTTCTCCTTCTTTCGTTCTCCCTTCCTTCCATCCTTCCTTCTCCTCTCTCTTGTTCGCGTTATTTCTCTTTTCTCTTTCCACTCGATCACTTATTCTCTCCCCTCTACCCTCTTTGCCTGTCTCTTTCAGTCTCTCTCTCTTTCAGTCTCTCTCTCTCTCTCTCTCTCTCTCTCTCTCTCTCTCTCTCTCTCTCTCTCTCTCTCTCTCTCTCTCAGTGTCTGTCTCCCTGTCTCTGCCTTTGTCTCTGTCTCTGTCTTTCTGCATTTGTGTGCATCTCTCTGTCGCGCTGTCTCTACTCTGTCGGTCTGTCTGTCTGTCTGTCTGTCTGTCTGTCTGTCTGTCTGTCTGTCTGTCTGATTTTAGTTATTAAAACTAGATGTGGTTTATTTTCATGTCATTTCTACGACATTAACTTTAATATGTTGTATCCGTGTTCTTTTCTCTCTTGAAAGGGATCGCCAAACCAGGTATTCAGCTAGACGTTTTCCCCACATCACTACCGAGGAAGGACCCATTACATTCATTGATGACCTGAAATCGTCCATAAAGACTCATTACCGCTGCAGTATGTCGAAGAAAAATAAAGCCATGTTTTTTATCTTGTGTGCTGTTAGCATGCTGCTAATTTACACAGTGTACAACAGTGCATTTATGATACAACAAGGTGACAGCAATGCTCGCAATGTTGACGTGGAACAAACATCAGCAGCAACAGCAGCCAGAGGAAGTTTAGATGATCCGCCAGTATTTGGTGCGTCTGCCAACGTGTTTGAAGTATTCTGCGGTGATGCAGAAGAAGAACTACAGCAAAGATTGGCTGACGTTTCGGACAGCTTAAAACAAGTCAACGATCGATTGGGAAAGAGAAAGTTAAAGTTGGGCATTGATAATCAAATGATGGAACTAGCACTCAAGCATACCACCTCTGTAGACAGACTTATTCAGAAGTTTAAAGAAGTACTTTTGACAAAAAGAACCTTCGGTATTAGTGTCGTTGGTGGCTCTGTATCAGTTGGGGCTGGTGTTGGCGGTACACCGGGGATATACGCAACTACTTTGGGAAAGTATTTGCAGGAGATGTTAGGAAGTGAAGTCACGGTTGAGAATGGAGCAATCGGTGCAACCAATAGTTATTATTATGCATACTGTTTTCAGACTCATTGTGATGTTCAAGGAAAGGATTTACTTCTTTGGGAGTTTGCGCACAATGACTTTTGTTACGCCGATGGTTATTTAGGGCAAGAAAGACTTATTAGAATGGTCCTTGCAGATTTACCAAATAAACCCCAGCTCATCTACGCCAACTTCCTACATGGATGCCAGATCCATCGCTATTCATGCGCCAATAGTGAGAGATACGGCAGTAGCCCTTTGAGTGAGTATTACGATGTTCCCTCTATAAGTATGCCCGATGCAGTATGTAAGCTTGTGAAAGAATATAAAGCAGACGATTTGTTGAGCGGGGCTGACGGAAACCACCCAGGGCCAAAATCTCATGATATGGTTGGAGTTTTCCTTGCTGAATTTGTGAAACGGGTATTGGAGAAAACAATTGGGATTTTACAAAATCAATTAGCTGACAAATCCAAGTCTATTGTTGAGTACGTTGAGGCAGGAGTACCAGATCTCAAAAACTGGGTGGATGAGGATCTTCATCAAAAATATCTCCCGCCCGTTTTATTTAACACAACAGCCATTACTCATCCCCAATGTTGGTCACAAATGAAGTCCGAATACCGTCCCGCTGAGGGTTTACTGCTTCCAGTAGACAAATACGGATACAAGACCTATACTCTGAAGAACCGACAAGATCGAACAGACGAAAAGAAGGTGTGGCGTACTCTACAACCAGACGCGTTCGTCGAATTTGATGTCGTGATCAAACCGTATCGAGACTACAACGCCACAATAGCCATAACTACTATTACATGTGAGAGAAATACCTGTGGATTTGCGAAAATATTTCTCGATGATGAATATGTTAATGAGATAGATTGTATTAATAGATATTTAGTGACTGTAGTGCATGAGGTAGCCTTTGACGTTCCACCTGGAAAACATGTCCTCAAAATCGTCAGTCAAGATTTCAAAGGTTTTAACATAGCTTCTGTTAGTTATGCTATGCAAATTCCTGAAGAAGAACTTGAACAGTAAATGGCCGCTGTCATCATCTGCGTATGTACAAATACTTGGGCGTGGTCAAATGTATACGTGTACACAATATGCCATGTATTACATGGCTACCATTGAAAAGAGACAAACCGGGACACTATCTCGTCACCAGCTGATCGCATGACAGATATTGCCATATCAGATAAGGCAATATGGAACATTTCCTCATTCGCCATGTACGGTCTGTTACATGGGCACCCATCTTACACAATACTGGTTAACTTACCTAAACTATAGCTTTTGTTTCCGACTTTGATTTCTCTCCTTTCAATTGCACGAGGATGGGTTTATACGTATCTGTTCATTCATTCAGTGGAAACTTACATTCGGCTTTGAGTGATAAAATATAAAGTCGAGCATGCGCTTTTGAAGAATAACCCCTCTAAGTAACGCAAATACCAACTCGGTTGATGCCATTATTGAAATTGAAGTATACTTAGCGATGCCTGCTACCAGAAATATGATATGTCAACAGCATTTTATCATAGTATGTACCTTATCTTAACATTTCTGTTCATTTTTTTTTATCTAATCATTGTCATCTGTGTTATAGCTGCACTACCTGCAACTGGAACGTTTAAAAAAATGTTTTCATCGACGAAATAATTCACTAGTGATGTCGTACACCGTGAACACTGTGTATTGCATTGATATTAAAGCTAAAGGAAATGGATTTTTTGGTCAGCGCCCCAACGGCGATCACGATTTCAATCTGTTTCTGCACTGCTTAGCCTGTACAATATTTTAATTATTTCAGTGAATATATTGCGGTTGTCTGATCGAAATATGATACACCAGTTACAATTAGTACAGCTTGAACATGGTGACAAATTCAAAACAGAGCTTTTGCTCTACACTACCTACAGATAATATTGACCATTTTTCAGTGAATAATATCTTTGGTAATTAGATGAAAAGAAAATGCCCCAGTTGGAGCTACTTCACGTTTAACAAGATCACCTTCAATTCACTTCAGTTCAGGTGCAATTTGTAACCACTCATTCGCGCATGCGCTTTTGACGACAGCATCTCTTTAAGTAACCCCATACAGATTCCAATACTGTCAAAGCTGAGACTCTACATTAATTTTTGTTATTTCTTAATGCGCTTGATTTAATTACTGAAATGGAAATAGCGATGCCTACAACCTGAAATATGTGACGTCCATATGTTATCACAGTATGTTCCTCAGAAAATGGATTTATTTATGAAATCTCATTATTTCTGTTCAGTAAGATTTATTCTATTATTACCATTGTCGTTTATGTCAACAATATTATCTTCTGTTCACAACCTACAGTTGTATGATTTGTTCTCACTTTGTAAATACACATTCGCGCATGCGCTTTTGAGAATAGCATAGCTTTAAGTAACCCCATACATATTTCAACATTGAGATTTTACTTTTAGCAGGTTATAGATTGTAAGGTTGATGTAATTGTTGATGTGGAAAACAACCTGAAATAAGTTTTATCCATATTTCAATACGGTATATATCTCAGAAAATAGATTTTAAACAAGATCTTAAAATGGTCGTAATTAAAGGTACGTTCACTGAGCTACCGTCAAATTTCTTGTCAATATTTTTTTTAAGTTATATTATTATTGTTGTGTGTGTGTGTGTGTGTGTGTGTGTTTGTTTGTTTGTTTGGTATTTGGTGGGGGCATTACTGTTGGTGTCTATTAAAGGTAGTCACATAGTGAGTAAAACTACAACGAGTAAAAATACTTATAAAACCTTGATTAAGCTATGCTAGTATAATGTTAATGTCAATGTATGCCTTCTATGACATTACATTGTCTTCTGGCATTGTTTGAACAGTTGATTGCATAGTGGAAATTATCACATGTCCGTTAAAATTAAAACATGTCGCTTCAAAAATAATTTTTATCCAGCGGACGTTCTTATTTCAAACAAGTCAAATTAATGAAACAGTTGTATGTTCATATTGTTTCCCTAACGTGTCCTCTATGGATAACAGCATAAATGCAGTGGTATATTTATCTTACAGTTTGTGATTAATGAAACACAAGATCTATATAAAAAAGAATGTAGCATCTGTCGTTCATCTTATGTCGGCAGCCTCTACTTTTCCTTTCCTATTACACGATTTACTAGAAGCTGGTGTATTATACAATGCAGTATATAAGTTATAGTGTATACTACAAATCTGATTATAACAGATTGTGTATGTGGTAATACCAGTTACAAAACCTATGTAGTATTACGTGTTATCGTAGTTGTTACACGGCAGATGTTGCAACAGTCTCCCTCGTCTGTGAAAGCTCTAAATGTCCCATAGTGGATCAAGATCTGTGTGTCACATGATAACATTTCTAGACGCTACTCTGTTGGAAGCTCGAGAGTGTCTTAAATCTGAAGCCGATTCTATAAATTTAAGAACCTTTAAGTAGTTGAACAGCCAGTTTCGCCATTCCTGATATTGGTAATACATATTTATCATGCTGAATTTCTGTAATCATCTTTTACAAATTATTAAAACGAACACATAACTGATGACACTTGCAAGGGTAGACCTGTACCTTCTAGTTGTCTGAGGACACAACTGCATGTCTGTATACAACTATTTAGGAGAGTGGGGATGGCGTACCTACAATGTGAGAAAGATTGTCTGCTTCAGTGCAACAATGCTGCGAATCAGATAGTTTACAAATGTCGGCAATTAATTACAATTGTCGACAATTATTACAGAATTAATGTCTAGATTTGTTGTACGTACGTATACAATATTGCTTCCACGATATAACTAATAAAAGCTTGATGAAGTCATCGACTACTTCTGATGGATGCAATAGAAATCTAAAACAATCTAACACTTAAATTTGTCCGTCTATCGCAACAACATCTGGATCTCAAGTCAACAATACACCCTACGCGCGCGCGCACACACACACACACATACACACACGCACATATACGCATACACACATACGCATACACATACACATAACGCATACACACATACGCCTACACACATACTCATACACATACACATAACGCATACACACATACGCATACACACATACACACATACACATACACATACACATACACATAACGCATACACACATACGCATACACATAACGCATACACACATACGCATACACACATACACATAACGCATACACACATACGCATACACATAACGCATACACACATACGCATACACACATACACATAACGCATACACATACACACATACGCATACACACATACACATACACATAACGCATACACACATACGCATACACACATACACATAACGCATACACACATACGTATACACATAACGCATACACACATACGCATACACACATACACATAACGCATACACACATACACATACACATAACGCATACACACATACGCATACACACATACACATAACGCATACACACATACACATACACATAACGCATACACACATACGCATACACACATACTCATACACATAACGCATACACATACACATACACATACACATACACATAACGCATACACACATACGCATACACACATACACATACACATACACATACACATAACGCATACACACATACGCATACACACATACACATACACACATACACATACACATACACATACACATACGCATACACACATACACATACACATACACATACGCATACACACATACACATACACATACACATACACATACACATACACATACACATAACACATACACATACACATACACGTACACACACATACACATACACATACACATACACATAACGCATACACATACACATACACGTACACACACATACACGTACACACATACACATACACATACACATATACATACACATACACATACACATAACGCATACACATACACATACACATACACATACACATACATACACATACACATACACATACACATACACATACACATAACGCATACACATAACACATACACATACACGTACACATACACATACACATACATATACACATACACATACACATACACATACACGTACATACACATACACATACACATACACATACACATACACATACACATACACGTACACACACATACACATACACATACACATACACATACACATACACATACACATACACACATACTGCTGAAATTTGGTATAATGTTATCTCATCCGATCATTTTCCACTTAGTAACTTAGTATTACGTGTGACTTTGGTTCTTTACCTTCATGTAATAGCAATGATGATGTCAATTGTGAACCAGAACTGACTTTAAACTGGTCTGCGGTTAACGCGAAACAGCGTGAGCTTTACTCGAGGACCACTGATAAGCTTCTCACTGATGTTAAAATTCCTACAGATGCACTATGTTGTAAAGATATATTCACTGCAAAAACTCGAAACATGTTGAAAGTATTTCAACCTTTTACGATGATATTATCGATAGTCTATATGTTGCCGGTACTCAAATTATGTCAAGAACTAACAAGAGTAAGAGTTGTAATATAGCAGGTTGGAATGCTCATGTACGAGAGATTCATTCCATTGCGCGCGATTCATTTCAGCTTTGGCATGTGTCTGGTAAACCGAGAAGTGGCCCATTGTATGATCTTAAACGCCGGACGCATGCACGCTTTAAATACGCTTTCAGGGAATGCCGACGAAATGATGCGCAAATGAAAGCTGATGCTATGGAAATCATGTCAAATTTTGGCAGTCTGTGAACAAAAACAAAAATAAGGCGAACTCATCTCGGCCTAACAATGTCAATGACTGTACAGGTGAGAAAAGTATTGTGGAAATGTGGCGTGAACATTACTCTGATATTTATAACTCTGTCAATACCAATGAAAACGAGAAATATGCATTAGATACTATAAACAAATGTACGCTAACAGAGAATTTCATGATTTTCCTGGGTGACATAAGTGATGCGATTGGTAGGCTTAAGACTGGTAAAACCTCTGGTCCAGATCGTCTTTCCGCGGAACATTTTATGTATGCCAACTCTAGAGTTACTATTTTACTCAGTATGTGCTTTACGGCGATGCTTGTTCATGTTGTGTGCCCTCATCGACTTTCAGATACGATTTTGGTTCCCATTGTCAAAGATAAGAATGGTAATATTACTGACAACAATAATTATCGTCCGATTGCTCTTTCTACTGTAACTTCAAAGCTCCTTGAATTAGTCTTGTTGAAACATATTGAATCTTATCTCGGGACAACTCACCATCAGTTTGGATTAAAATCAGGTCACTCGACTGATATGTGTGTTTTTGTGCTAAAGGAAACTGTCAATTATTACAGAAATCACGGAAGTAATGTATTCGTTACTTTTATGGATGCATCTAAAGCATTTGACATAGTCAACCATTGGACCCTCTTTAAAAAGCTGATTCAACGTAATGTACCTGGTTTTTTTTGGTTAGATTTCTTGTTACTTGGTATAGGACACAACACATCGTTATTCGATGGGGTGCACATACTTTTGGTGGCTTTACAGTCACTAATGGTGTAAAACAGGGTGGGATTTTATCCCCAAAGCTTTTTAATGTTTACGTTGATTATTTAAGTGTTCTGTTGTGTAACTCGAAAACAGGTTGTAATATTGGAGGTATTTTCATAAATCATTTAATGTACGCAGATGATATTTGTCTTATAAGTCCTTCTGCCAAGGGAACACAGTAACTGATTAATATATGCAGTACCTATGGTGAGACTCATGACATTTTATTTAACAGCAAGAAGACCAATTGTATGTTTGTTACTCTAGCTCAAACTAAGATTCGTCGTATTCCTTCAATATACTTGAATGGAGTTAGACTAGGGGTTGTTGCTAAGAAAAAACATCTGGGTTTCTTGTTGACTAATAACTTTCGAGATGATGATGACATTGAACGGCAGATCAGATCTTTTTATATATCTGCTCATATGCTTATGAGACTAAAATTCTCAAAATGTACCTTTAATGTGAAGTGTATTTTATTTAAAGCATACTGCTTCCAGTTGTATGGAGGGCCACTATGGCTCAATCATACAGAAAGGCTAATGAGAAAATTGAAAGTTGCATATAACAATGCTGCACGCCTATTGTTAGGTTATGATAAACGAAGTAGTGCAAGCTCTATGTTCGTATCGAATAGGATGTATACGTTTGATGCCCTGATGAGAAAGCAAGTGTTTAGTTTGAGAAGACGACTTTCAGTAAGTTGTAACAGCATAGTTAGATGTACATGTGATTTACTGTATTTCAGATCCCATATGGTGGAATTAATAATAATAATAATAATAATATTTATTTCTTTAAAAACGCTTTACATGTAAAACAAAACATCTCAAAGCGCTTCACACAACTTTGTAAAAAGAATTAAAAAACCACCAATAAAATACTTTCATTCAATAAAAAGGTGTGTCTTAAGATTTGATTTAAAAACAATATTTACGCTAAGACGGAGTGAAACTGGTAGCGGATTCCAGAGACGCGGAGCACACACCGAAAAAGCCCTGTCTCCATAAAAAATCGTGTTGGCAATTGGCTGGCGAAGTGTATGAGCACCTTTATGGGACAAGTTCCTTTTTTGTTTAATTTATCTTAAGATTCTTATATTTAAGAACACCAGTCATGTAGCTTTTCTGTAACATATATTTATATGGACGTCGTTGTCCGAATTAAAGTCTATAATAATACACACATACGCATATACAAATACGCATATACACATACGCATACACACATACGCATATACATATACGCATACACACATACGCATATACACATACGCATACACATACGCATACACACATACGCATATACACATACGCATATACACATACGCATATACACATACACACATACGCATACACACATACGCATATACATATACGCATATACATATACGCATATACATATACGCATACACACATACGCATACACACATACGCATATACACATACGCATATACACATACGCATATACACATACGCATACACACATACGCATATACACATACGCATACACACATACGCATATACACATACGCATACACACATACGCATATACATATACATACGCTTGAACAATGTCAATGTAAATAATTTTACATCGGCCAGTGATTTACATCGGCCGTTGATAGTGAATGGATGAATTTGTCACTGGAATATAAAGTCAGTAATTACTACTAATTCGTGTTTTTATTAAACATTACAAAGTTGTACATTGAATGAAAAAAAAAGTCATTTTGTACACCACTGTAATCACTCAGTACTTGGGATTTAGCTAAATTAAATGTTTTTAATACAAGCGCCGACAACGGCGAATCGTTCAAAAATTGTTCATATAAATTACCAAAAAAATAGATCTAGCGTTCCAGTATTTACATAAGTATAGTTTCCCTTGTGTGTTTTCCCTACAATGTCAATATCGAACGATAGCTTACATAACGTAAGTACTAGAGTCCATCGTGCGTCATATTTCGTAACGTGACAGGGCTGTGGAGATTAGTCATCGATCTGGGAACACGTTCCCCAGGTTTACTAAAACACAAGAGCATAGCGTATTCGAATTGTGCCGAGGTAAGAACTTTTGAGACTCACTTGTACATGAACTTTATGTCACATATTTTCTCCAAGGTAAACGTTAGCTAGATATTTACTGGTTACGATGCATAATCATCAAGATTGTCAAGATATATATCAATTTGAACTTTGGATTTGACATTGTCACATGTATTCTATTTGTATTACAGAGTTTGATATTTAAAATGTATGTTGTGTGTACTATTTAAATCGGTTGGACATTTGGCCCATGATGACACGTTTATATTGGATAAAGCCTTCAGCCTTTTTCTATGTATCACACACACTGCACTCTGGAATGCGTTTCTGTCTTGATGTGACTTCTGCTTCTTGTTTCTTTCATAAATTCATTAACTTTTTAGGGTTACTAAAAGGTTGTGAGCTGGATCACAACATACACCCAAATCTGACGTATCCATTTTCGATCTTGCCCTGTCATGTATTGTTACAGTAATCTGTTCATTTTTGTGGCTAACTCACTTATATACCATACTTTAATCCGGGGACGTCAAAAAGTCTATTGACAGAAAAAAATAAGTAAGGAAAATGAAACGGAAAGTATGTTACAAGTAAAACGAAACTGACATAATGTTGTGAATTGAGAAATGACAGGTCAGAAGAGACGTGATCTGATATGATGAAGAACGGGTCCTCGTAAACCTTTCACTGAATATATGTATTATTAAATAATTACTGACCAACTATTGTTTTATCCGAATTTAGACTAACCTTGTCAACGATCTGTTTGAACAAAATGTAGAATATTGTTTACATGTATGATTATGTAATATGGAAATGAGAATAATATTTATTTACTTTTATTAGAATCAAAATGTCTGATCCTGAGAAAACACCTGCGGCGGCGATCTCCGAGACACAGCCTACGGCCCCAGCCGTTTCGAACTTGGGAGGAGAACATGACGCTCAACAGCAAATGGACAACCAGCCAGAATATCCAACACAGGGTGCTCCTCCACCATACCCTAGTCAACAGTACCCTATACAACAACAGCAACACTCTACCAACCAATACGGACAGCAACCAGACTATCCACCACAGTATCCTGTGGGTGATTCTCAGCAACATATTGGTCAACAACCGCCACAATACTATCAAAATAACCAATCTCAACAATATATGACCCAACCACCACAGCAGTACTTAGCGGGAAATCCAAGTTCTCCGTATCCTACACAAGGTGCACCTGTGCCGTACTATGGTGGAACATTGTTACAACAACCAACAGTCGGTAATAGAGATATAATGTTCACATCAATCAATCAATCAATCAATCAATCAATCAATCAATCAATCAATCAATCAATCAATCAATCAATCAATCAATCAATCAATCAATCAATCAATCAACCAATCAATCAACCAACCAACCAACCAACCAACCAACCACCCACCCACCCACCCACCCATCCATCCAGCCAGCCAGCCAGCCATCCATCCATCCATCCATCCATCCATGCATGCAAGCTTGCAATTGCATGCAGACAGACTGACAGACCGACAGACTACTAAGCACAAATCTAGTCTTTAGAAGTCCTAATTAGTTATACACACATGAATTAATCGATGTAGCGCCTTCACACCAATTCACTATGCTGATAGTAGTGGGACACAACCTTTGCCATTACAATTATCAATGTGGTGGCAGTGGTGGGATAGAGTCCTTACCATTGATTCGAATATTTTTGTCCCTTTTAATATCTGACAGCATTTCAACCCTTACATTTGACATATTTGAACGGGGAGGGCCATGGTTATTCATTGTTTTTGAAATAGAAGGGGTCCACGTTTTTCCTTCTCTCCTCTGAAGGCTCCCTAATTCATTTGTCTATCTCTCTACAAGGTATGATGATAAATCAATTTGGTTCAATACCTGTTGACGTTCACTGCAGTACATGTGATAAAGACATACGTACAAACATACAGTACAAGACTGGTGCTGCAACGTGGACAGCTACCGGAATTATATGTATATTTGGGTAAGTTTATTTTATTTCTATGTTATCTGTAATAACACATTCTTGCGAGCCAGGACATAATTTTCCGATAAACCTAACGCAATGAAATAACAATAAATAAATATTTGCGATGCGTCGTGGACAGTGCCTTTTAATAGAAAGTCTTGCCGGTGTAAAACGGTGTAATAACGTTGGAAACCGTCTATATGCTGTCAGATGTCATCAGGACACTCACTTTGAAAAGCTTTCCTACTGTCGTCACTTGACTGTAGATAAACAATTATTATTCTTTATTTATTACCCTTTTTTTTACAGCATTAAAAAAAGAAATGTTTTTACATTCTTATGTAAAAGGGTAAAGGAAGAACGGATAATAGCAAAGCTAGTCCAGTTCGTCTCCTAGCATACTATCAGTGCATCATTTGTATGTTTGGAAGTTCTGGCCTAATAGGGAACTTGCAAACCCACCACGTTGAATGTTGAATCATGGGAAATGTGATAATAAATACTAATCAATTAGCATTGTAAACAATATTGTTACATTGTTTATAACCAGGAATGATCAATTCATAGTCACCCTGATCTTTGTTGGAGGTTAATTTTATCAGTAGCTCCAGACTAGGTATTACGATAACCACAGATAATCCCATAGTCTTTTGCATCTGAGCATGCTCAGTCTGGATTGCAAGTTCCCTATTAGATATAAACACATGAATTAATCAAGGGTTTTATCCACATACTCCAGTTGCCTTCAATGTACGAGTTACCTTTCACCAGCACCTTGCCGAAAGATAAGATGATCCATGTATGCAATCACTATGACCCGTGTATGCATCATACAAGCCATGTGTATACAATAGCAGACGACGTAAATGACTGTACATACATGAGAGGTAGCTGTAATGTGAACAAAAAACTAATTATCCGCTTATTTCATTTTCTTCTTTATAGAGGATGGTGTGGTTGTTGTCTGATACCACTCTGTATTAAGACTCTCAAAGATGTTGAACACTCGTGTCCTAATTGTAACACAGTGCTTGGAAAATGGACAAGGGGCTAAACGTTTATGTAACCATATGTACAACTTAGAGTCGCATTTGAATCAGTCAATCAATCAACCGTATGTACATACATACATACATACATACATACATACATACATACATACATACATACATACATACATACATACATACATACATACATGCATTCAATTGATTAAGTCAACCAACAAATAAATAAATAAATCATTCAATTAATCAACCAATGACTCAGTATAACATCGATGGAATCGTCACAGATATATTCAATAGTGCAGAACTTTCTGAAAGCCTATAGTATCTAGTGAAGGTTTCTCAGATTTGCTTTACAACTGTGAAGCCACTCAATTTTAGATGTGATTTGAAACCAGATCGATTGCTGCTATTCGAGGGTGTGGGGCAAACGATATCGATTCCCTTGTGAATTATAATTATGGGACTTTGAATTGTTTATGCCGTTGTTCTTATCTCTTTATGATTTATATGTTTGACTTTTCAAACTCGTACTTCTATTGGGATCTGAGACGTTGATATACAACCATCGTGGATATGCATATTGTTTTATGTATGAACATCCGGGATACTTTCCCAGGTAGGCGAAACTTACTTGCCCGTGCCATGTCACAATGAGCAATATTTAGAAAATGTGTACGTTACCTAATGTGTACAAGATACTCTCAGTATTTTACAATTAACCCATGTGAAAGTCCTATAATTACAAAATCACTCGGAATGTAACAAAGATATTATAGTCCCAAACTGGGCGTGTATGCCTGCCTTCGGATCAGGGTGTCATCTGCCCTACCTTGGATGATCTCGTGCACAAAGGCCAATATTGGAGACAGAAATATAATTTAGAGTTGTTCCATCTACATGTTAAAATATATACTTGTAGGAGTTTATGTGTCACTTGTACAGATTATACAAACTGATTTCGAAGCTGGTGTTTCCTTGTTTACAAGGTTGTGTCGTGATACTTTTGAATAGTTTCATAATAACAAAACTGACTGCCGTCGCCATTCTGATAACGTCATCTTCACGAGAGACTACTATAATCACAGATGCGACGTCACGAGTGGGATGGGGATGAAATTTAAATAAAGGAAAATTGTATACTGCATGAGTGTATTGATGATGCCGCACATTATTCCATATAGGACTACTTGTAGAGGACTTCGAGGGATGAAGGTAGGCTTCACAGATTAAATACTTTGTTTGCAGCCCTTGAATTTCCCCAAAACATATACACGACAGACAGACAGACAGACAGACAGACAGACAGACAGACAGACAGACAGACAGACACACACACACACACACACACACACACACAGAATAAAGAATGTCAGCATGTCATTTAAAATTCACTTGTCCGTCGAGTCCACAGCTTCTACGTCAATTCATGACTTGCTATTACTATTGAGCCTTCAGTAATTATAGACCCCCCCCCTCTCCACCGTAAATTCTGACCACAGCCTAACACTGTTTTGGATTATGGAAAACAGCTTCCACGCCTCTCTTCTAAAGTTTCTAATACAGTATTGAATCTCACGGTAGCATGTGTATGTGACTCCGAACCGATGATAACGACTCCGAACTGATATTTGAACAACTGCTTTGGAGACACAAATTTAGTAAGTGAAAAGATGAGGTACCTGGAAATATCCTTCAACGACACTTGTTGCCACTGCATATGTGTCTGTGGTCAGAAATATCCCCAGCCTGTATTTGTATGCTACAAAACATCCTTAATATGCCTCGTCAATTTCTTTTCAGATATATCAAGATTCAATGTGGTAAAGTATAAAGCAATTTCCTCGGTAACCAACCATGTTTTGTTCCTCTAGTAGGCCCTAAGTAGTTGTCAAAAAGGACGATCAGTTAAAAAAACTATTTCCCTCTGCTATTTCCTTTACTTGAGGGTAATAAGACCACGTACCCGAGGAATGTGGCTAGTAGTCTGGTCTGTCACCACGATTGGAAGAGTTAACGTCATTGATGACACTGCAGCTGCCCGTTGTTTTCACTGAACCCATCACACTTATTAATAATTAACACCATTCAACAACCTACCCATGTTTATTCACCGTCATATCATCTCAGTAAACAAATGACGTCACCATTCGAATCATCTTCGTACTTTAGATCTACCATTAAGTCATACATGATAGGTGATATGTGTCTAGAGCAGAGGAGACTAGAATTCTGAAATCAGAAGGTTTTGTAAAAGGTAAGTCCATTAACCAATACTTTACTGTTGATTTGACCTGGCGAGTACGGTTTACTGAGACAACATTGTAGCTGTGTAAATATTGTTGACGAAGCATATGTTAAGCTACATGTCTATCTAGCATTTGCACAATCAAAACGCAAATACCTCTTTCTTAAAAGTGTTCATTTTATTTGCTCTATGGGCATCGATGTACACTTATCAACTTGTTCAAATCTCGTGTTTGTGCGTATTTCAGGTGGAAAACTATACACCTTTTTATTTCAAACCCCCAATCTCAACGATCGAACGTGACAAATCAACAGATCTCTGCTGCGTGTTCCATACAACATTATATTTCTTAATGTATTGCCATGGTTTATTTGTTATTGATCAATTATAAACAACAACAACTAACATATAAACAGGTATTTCACTTCCCGTGGAAAGTTTTAGAACTCGCCGGAATATATAACATAAAGTTTGAGTCGACAAGGCCGTGACCTTTGAACCAATGGCCAATACAGCTCACCATAACAAACCTATTCTACTTAGACTGTTCCATTGACGTAGATAACGGTTAACGGTTTTTTTGCTGTTCATTTTTCAAATACTATTATGACGAGCCAGTCCCGGCAGTAATATAACTTAACATTCATACCATGTGTACATGTAATTATTCTGACCAGATGATAACTAAAATGTATTTATCATGTCTAGATAACATATTTTGATCATGTAATTCTGAGGTCATTGTTTTTTATGTCAGAAGTTCTATTTTATATAGTTTTAACCAAATTATGTACAGTTCCACGATTTCAGAAGATTTTTTTTTTTATAAAATTAAAATTACTGAATTCCGTCACTGGTGATAATTTTTTGTTCTAAAGTCAACGTGGTTGTTAAGTAATAATTCGTTAGGTTCAATCTCTTAGAGATAACATAGGAAGCAAGGCAGGTATGAATGATCGCCAAACTGACGGTCGTAATTTGAATGCCAATATTACATGTGTGGTATGCAACCTTGAATGTCTACACCATCATGTAGATGATAAAAAATACAGAAATACAAATACTGAGTTCACTTATATGTTTTGTTCGTATGAAAATGAAGGAATTTTGTAGACTGCTTAGCCATCTATGTAAACAAAGATAAAAACCGAGATAAATTTTGACCTTTTGATTTAGTGACAAGTTTCGAACTTTGATTATGTGACATTAATGGTATCACCGACCTGTGTCATTAAATGCTTTGTTTGACTACAAATACGATAAACTTCAGTATCAATACGCGTTTTAGATGTGTAATACCAATACACCCAATAACACCACGTACAAGTCAAGACGTATGTTTTCTACCAGAAAATACTGGTCGTTCTACGTCATTACAACGTGTATAGATCTACGTCATTGGTTCTACTGTGCTCTGAATGTGAGTCAAAACCACCAGAGTCGCCATTATTTCCCCATTTTCATGAATTAATCTTCAGCTGGTATATTCTCCAATATTTGATTTGGTCGGAATATACTTATGACATGAATAAGGATTGTGTTACCGTAGTGCTCGTCTTCGACTCGTAGTGACAAAGTTCCTTATGCCATTCATATTTTCATCGGGTAATCGAACAAAAATATGTATTCCAATCATTGTCCTCTATTAAACAAAAATTTAGTTTGTACTGTATGCATGTAAGTGACGACATGAAAATGACTTTCTAATAACTACTTCACGCATAAATGTATTCATGGCATTGCAATGTGATATACACACAATAATAACGGTTGATGTGTACTGTAATGGTATGTGACTAAAAGTAATGTACTCATTGATACGTCACTACAACCATTTATTTGTTTGTTGATACGTTACTATTAATATTGTCTTGACTTGATTATATTTCTATACCTATACAGGCTTTTATTCAAGCATGTCGAGTGAGAATGACACTACTAGAATGACGTCATCACAAGATGTATATCATTCCACAATACAGACCACAGCCGACAATTCAGAATTCGCACACCAAAATGGGCA